>NW_027143082.1:0-86670 GCF_026170545.1 Melanerpes formicivorus | reverse complement strand
TCTTAGAATTCTTCCCTACCTTATTCCTGTGCTGAGATACAGGCTGCTCCAACCTGCTGTAAAATGCTTGATTTCGAGAGTGAGCGAAACTAATGAAAACATTGTTGGGGTAAAACCTAAAGGGAAAGACCTAGCACCAAATCCAATTTGCCATCTGATCTAACTTCTGGAGGCAGTCAAAATGAGTATTTGAATTCTTCCCTACCTTATTCCTGTGCTGAGATACAGGCTGCTCCAACCTGCTGTAAAATGCTTGATTTCGAGAGTGAGCGAAACTAATGAAAACATTGTTGGGGTAAAACCTAAAGGGAAAGACCTAGCACCAAATCCAATTTGCCATCTGATCTAACTTCTGGAGGCAGTCAAAATGAGTATTTGAATTCTTCCCTACCTTATTCCTGTGCTGAGATACAGGCTGCTCCAACCTGCTGTAAAATGCTTGATTTCGAGAGTGAGCGAAACTAATGAAAACATTGTTGGGGTAAAACCTAAAGGGAAAGACCTAGCACCAAATCCAATTTGCCATCTGATCTAACTTCTGGAGGCAGTCAAAATGATCCTTAGAATTCTTCCCTACCTTATTCCTGTGCTGAGATACAGGCTGCTCCAACCTGCTGTAAAATGCTTGATTTCCAGAGTGAGCGAAACTAATGAAAACATTGTTGGGGTAAAACCTAAAGGGAAAGACCTAGTACCAAATCCAATTTGCCATCTGATCTAACTTCTGGAGGCAGTCAAAATGAGTATTTGAATTCTTCCCTACCTTATTCCTGTGCTGAGATACAGGCTGCTCCAACCTGCTGTAAAATGCTTGATTTCGAGAGTGAGCGAAACTAATGAAAACATTGTTGGGGTAAAACCTAAAGGGAAAGACCTAGCACCAAATTCCATTGGCCATCTGATCTAACTTCTGGAGGCAGTCAAAATGATCCTTAGAATTCTTCCCTACCTTATTCCTGTGCTGAGATACAGGCTGCTCCAACCTGCTGTAAAATGCTTGATTTCGAGAGTGAGCGAAACTAATGAAAACATTGTTGGGGTAAAACCTAAAGGGAAAGACCTAGCACCAAATCCAATTTGCCATCTGATCTAACTTCTGGAGGCAGTCAAAATGATCCTTAGAATTCTTCCCTACCTTATTCCTGTGCTGAGATACAGGCTGCTCCAACCTGCTGTAAAATGCTTGATTTCGAGAGTGAGCGAAACTAATGAAAACATTGTTGGGGTAAAACCCTAAAGGGAAAGGCCTAGCACCAAATTGCATTGGCCATCTGATCTAACTTCTGGAGGCAGTCAAAATGAGCCTTAGAATTCTTCCCTACCTTATTCCTGTGCTGAGATACAGGCTGCTCCAACCTGCTGTAAAATGCTTGATTTCGAGAGTGAGCGAAACTAATGAAAACATTGTTGGGGTAAAACCTAAAGGGAAAGACCTAGCACCAAATCCAATTTGGCCATCTGATCTAACTTCTGGAGGCAGTCAAAATGATCCTTAGAATTCTTCCCTACCTTATTCCTGTGCTGAGATACAGGCTGCTCCAACCTGCTGTAAAATGCTTGATTTCGAGAGTGAGCGAAACTAATGAAAACATTGTTGGGGTAAAACCTAAAGGGAAAGACCTAGCACCAAACCAATTTGCCATCTGATCTAACTTCTGGAGGCAGTCAAAATGATCCTTAGAATTCTTCCCTACCTTATTCCTGTGCTGAGATACAGGCTGCTCCAACCTGCTGTAAAATGCTTGATTTCGAGAGTGAGCGAAACTAATGAAAACATTGTTGGGGTAAAACCTAAAGGGAAAGACCTAGCACCAAATTTCCATTGGCCATCTGATCTAACTTCTGGAGGCAGTCAAAATGATCCTTAGAATTCTTCCCTACCTTATTCCTGTGCTGAGATACAGGCTGCTCCAACCTGCTGTAAAATGCTTGATTTCGAGAGTGAGCGAAACTAATGAAAACATTGTTGGGGTAAAACCTAAAGGGAAAGACCTAGCACCAAATCCAATTTGCCATCTGATCTAACTTCTGGAGGCAGTCAAAATGATCCTTAGAATTCTTCCCTACCTTATTCCTGTGCTGAGATACAGGCTGCTCCAACCTGCTGTAAAATGCTTGATTTCGAGAGTGAGCGAAACTAATGAAAACATTGTTGGGGTAAAACCTAAAGGGAAAGACCTAGCACCAAATTCCATTGGCCATCTGATCTAACTTCTGGAGGCAGTCAAAATGATCCTTAGAATTCTTCCCTACCTTATTCCTGTGCTGAGATACAGGCTGCTCCAATCTGCTGTAAAATGCTTGATTTCGAGAGTGAGCGAAACTAATGAAAACATTGTTGGGGTAAAACCTAAAGGGAAAGACCTAGCACCAAATCCAATTTGCCATCTGATCTAACTTCTGGAGGCAGTCAAAATGATCCTTAGAATTCTTTCCTACCTTATTCCTGTGCTGAGATACAGGCTGCTCCAACCTGCTGTAAAATGCTTGATTTCGAGAGTGAGCGAAACTAATGAAAACATTGTTGGGGTAAAACCTAAAGGGAAAGACCTAGCACCAAATCCAATTTGCCATCTGATCTAACTTCTGGAGGCAGTCAAAATGATCCTTAGAATTCTTCCCTACCTTATTCCTGTGCTGAGATACAGGCTGCTCCAACCTGCTGTAAAATGCTTGATTTCGAGAGTGAGCGAAACTAATGAAAAACATTGTTGGGGTAAAACCTAAAGGGAAAGACTAGCACCAAATCCAATTTGCCATCTGATCTAACTTCTGGAGGCAGTCAAAATGATCCTTAGAATTCTTCCCTACCTTATTCCTGTGCTGAGATACAGGCTGCTCCAACCTGCTGTAAAATGCTTGATTTCGAGAGTGAGCGAAACTAATGAAAACATTGTTGGGGTAAAACCTAAAGGGAAAGACCTAGCACCAAATCCAATTTGCCATCTGATCTAACTTCTGGAGGCAGTCAAAATCGATCCTTAGAATTCTTCCCTACCTTAATTCCTGTGCTGAGATACAGGCTGCTCCAACCTGCTGTAAAATGCTTGATTTCGAGAGTGAGCGAAACTAATGAAAACATTCGCTGGGGTAAAACCTAAAGGGAAAGACCTAGCACCAAATTCCATTGGCCATCTGATCTAACTTCTGGAGGCAGTCAAAAATGATCCTTAGAATTCTTCCCTACCTTATTCCTGTGCTGAGATACAGGCTGCTCCAACCTGCTGTAAAATGCTTGATTTCGAGAGTGAGCGAAACTAATGAAAACATTGTTGGGGTAAAACCTAAAGGGAAAGACCTAGCACCAAATCCAATTTGCCATCTGATCTAACTTCTGGAGGCAGTCAAAATGATATTAGAATTCTTCCCTACCTTATTCCTGTGCTGAGATACAGGCTGCTCCAACCTGCTGTAAAATGCTTGATTTCGAGAGTGAGCGAAACTAATGAAAACATTGTTGGGGTAAAACCTAAAGGGAAAGACCTAGCACCAAATTCCATTGGCCATCTGATCTAACTTCTGGAGGCAGTCAAAATGATCCTTAGAATTCTTCCCTACCTTATTCCTGTGCTGAGATACAGGCTGCTCCAACCTGCTGTAAAATGCTTGATTTCGAGAGTGAGCGAAACTAATGAAAACATTGTTGGGGTAAAACCTAAAGGGAAAGACCTAGCACCAAATCTCAATTTGCCATCTGATCTAACTTCTGGAGGCAGTCAAAATGATCCTTAGAATTCTTCCCTACCTTATTCCTGTGCTGAGATACAGGCTGCTCCAACCTGCTGTAAAATGCTTGATTTCGAGAGTGAGCGAAACTAATGAAAACATTGTTGGGGTAAAACCTAAAGGGAAAGACCTAGCACCAAATCCAATTTGCCATCTGATCTAACTTCTGGAGGCAGTCAAAATGATCCTTAGAATTCTTCCCTACCTTATTCCTGTGCTGAGATACAGGCTGCTCCAACCTGCTGTAAAATGCTTGATTTCGAGAGTGAGCGAAACTAATGAAAACATTGTTGGGGTAAAACCTAAAGGGAAAGACCTAGCACCAAATCCAATTTGCCATCTGATCTAACTTCTGGAGGCAGTCAAAATGATCCTTAGAATTCTTCCCTACCTTATTCCTGTGCTGAGATACAGGCTGCTCCAACCTGCTGTAAAATGCTTGATTTCGAGAGTGAGCGAAACTAATGAAAACATTGTTGGGGTAAAACCTAAAGGGAAAGACCTAGCACCAAATCCAATTTGCCATCTGATCTAACTTCTGGAGGCAGTCAAAATGATCCTTAGAATTCTTCCCTACCTTATTCCTGTGCTGAGATACAGGCTGCTCCAACCTGCTGTAAAATGCTTGATTTCGAGAGTGAGCGAAACTAATGAAAACATTGTTGGGGTAAAACCTAAAGGGAAAGACCTAGCACCAAATCCAATTTGCCATCTGATCTAACTTCTGGAGGCAGTCAAAATGATCCTTAGAATTCTTCCCTACCTTATTCCTGTGCTGAGATACAGGCTGCTCCAACCTGCTGTAAAATGCTTGATTTCGAGAGTGAGCGAAACTAATGAAAACATTGTTGGGGTAAAACCTAAAGGGAAAGACCTAGCACCAAATCCAATTTGCCATCTGATCTAACTTCTGGAGGCAGTCAAAATGATCCTTAGAATTCTTCCCTACCTTATTCCTGTGCTGAGATACAGGCTGCTCCAACCTGCTGTAAAATGCTTGATTTCGAGAGTGAGCGAAACTAATGAAAAATTGTTGGGGTAAAACCTAAAGGGAAAGACCTAGCACCAAATCCAATTTGCCATCTGATCTAACTTCTGGAGGCAGTCAAAATGATCCTTAGAATTCTTCCCTACCTTATTCTGTGCTGAGATACAGGCTGCTCCAACCTGCTGTAAAATGCTTGATTTCGAGAGTGAGCGAAACTAATGAAAACATTGTTGGGGTAAAACCTAAAGGGAAAGACCTAGCACCAAATCCAATTTGCATCTGATCTAACTTCTGGAGGCAGTCAAAATGATCCTTAGAATTCTTCCCTACCTTATTCCCTGTGCTGAGATACAGGCTGCTCCAACCTGCTGTAAAATGCTTGATTTCGAGAGTGAGCGAAACTAATGAAAACATTGTTGGGGTAAAACCTAAAGGGAAAGACCTAGCACCAAATCCAATTTGCCATCTGATCTAACTTCTGGAGGCAGTCAAAATGATCCTTAGAATTCTTCCCTACCTTATTCCTGTGCTGAGATACAGGCTGCTCCAACCTGCTGTAAAATGCTTGATTTCGAGAGTGAGCGAAACTAATGAAAACATTGTTGGGGTAAAACCTAAAGGGAAAGACCTAGCACCAAATCCAATTTGCCATCTGATCTAACTTCTGGAGGCAGTCAAAATGATATTTGAATTCTTCCCTACCTTATTCCTGTGCTGAGATACAGGCTGCTCCAACCTGCTGTAAAATGCTTGATTTCGAGAGTGAGCGAAACTAATGAAAACATTGTTGGGGTAAAACCTAAAGGGAAAGACCTAGCACCAAATCCAATTTGCCATCTGATCTAACTTCTGGAGGCAGTCAAAATGATCCTTAGAATTCTTCCCTACCTTATTCCTGTGCTGAGATACAGGCTGCTCCAACCTGCTGTAAAATGCTTGATTTCGAGAGTGAGCGAAACTAATGAAAACATTGTTGGGGTAAAACCTAAAGGGAAAGACCTAGCACCAAATCCAATTTGCCATCTGATCTAACTTCTGGAGGCAGTCAAAATGATCCTTAGAATTCTTCCCTACCTTATTCCTGTGCTGAGATACAGGCTGCTCCAACCTGCTGTAAAATGCTTGATTTCGAGAGTGAGCGAAACTAATGAAAACATTGTTGGGGTAAAACCTAAAGGGAAAGACCTAGCACCAAATCCAATTTGCCATCTGATCTAACTTCTGGAGGCAGTCAAAATGATCCTTAGAATTCTTCCCTACCTTATTCCTGTGCTGAGATACAGGCTGCTCCAACCTGCTGTAAAATGCTTGATTTCGAGAGTGAGCGAAACTAATGAAAACATTGTTGGGGTAAAACCTAAAGGGAAAGACCTAGCACCAAATCCAATTTGCCATCTGATCTAACTTCTGGAGGCAGTCAAAATGATCCTTAGAATTCTTCCCTACCTTATTCCTGTGCTGAGATACAGGCTGCTCCAACCTGCTGTAAAATGCTTGATTTCGAGAGTGAGCGAAACTAATGAAAACATTGTTGGGGTAAAACCTAAAGGAAAGACCTAGCACCAAATTCCATTGGCCATCTGATCTAACTTCTGGAGGCAGTCAAAATGATCCTTAGAATTCTTCCCTACCTTATTCCTGTGCTGAGATACAGGCTGCTCCAACCTGCTGTAAAATGCTTGATTTCGAGAGCTGAGCGAAACTAATGAAAACATTGTTGGGGTAAAACCTAAAGGGAAAGACCTAGCACCAAATTCCATTGGCCATCTGATCTAACTTCTGGAGGCAGTCAAAATGATCCTTAGAATTCTTCCCTACCTTATTCCTGTGCTGAGATACAGGCTGCTCCAACCTGCTGTAAAATGCTTGATTTCGAGAGTGAGCGAAACTAATGAAAACATTGTTGGGGTAAAACCTAAAGGGAAAGACCTAGCACCAAATCCAATTTGCCATCTGATCTAACTTCTGGAGGCAGTCAAAATGATATTTGAATTCTTCCCTACCTTATTCCTGTGCTGAGATACAGGCTGCTCCAACCTGCTGTAAAATGCTTGATTTCGAGAGTGAGCGAAACTAATGAAAACATTGTTGGGGTAAAACCTAAAGGGAAAGACCTAGCACCAAATCCAATTTGCCATCTGATCTAACTTCTGGAGGCAGTCAAAATGATCCTTAGAATTCTTCCTACCTTATTCCTGTGCTGAGATACAGGCTGCTCCAACCTGCTGTAAAATGCTTGATTTCGAGAGTGAGCGAAACTAATGAAAACATTGTTGGGGTAAAACCTAAAGGGAAAGACCTAGCACCAAATCCAATTTGCTATCTGATCTAACTTCTGGAGGCAGTCAAAATGATCCTTAGAATTCTTCCCTACCTTATTCCTGTGCTGAGATACAGGCTGCTCCAACCTGCTGTAAAATGCTTGATTTCGAGAGTGAGCGAAACTAATGAAAACATTGTTGGGGTAAAACCTAAAGGGAAAGACCTAGCACCAAATCCAATTTGCCATCTGATCTAACTTCTGGAGGCAGTCAAAATGATCCTTAGAATTCTTCCCTACCTTATTCCTGTGCTGAGATAGCAGGCTGCTCCAACCTGCTGTAAAATGCTTGATTTCGAGAGCGAGCGAAACTAATGAAAACATTGTTGGGGGTAAAACCTAAAGGAAAGACCTAGCACCAAATCCAATTTGCCATCTGATCTAACTTCTGGAGGCAGTCAAAATGATCCTTAGAATTCTTCCCTACCTTATTCCTGTGCTGAGATGCAGGCTGCTCCAACCTGCTGTAAAATGCTTGATTTCGAGAGTGAGCGAAACTAATGAAAACATTGTTGGGGTAAAACCTAAAGGGAAAGACCTAGCACCAAATCCAATTTGCCATCTGATCTAACTTCTGGAGGCAGTCAAAATGATCCTTAGAATTCTTCCCTACCTTATTCCTGTGCTGAGATACAGGCTGCTCCAACCTGCTGTAAAATGCTTGATTTCGAGAGTGAGCGAAACTAATGAAAACATTGTTGGGGTAAAACCTAAAGGGAAAGACCTAGCACCAAATCCAATTTGCAATCTGATCTAACTTCTGGAGGCAGTCAAAATGAGTATTTGAATTCTTCCCTACCTTATTCCTGTGCTGAGATACAGGCTGCTCCAACCTGCTGTAAAATGCTTGATTTCGAGAGTGAGCGAAACTAATGAAAACATTGTTGGGGTAAAACCTAAAGGGAAAGACCTAGCACCAAATCCAATTTGCCATCTGATCTAACTTCTGGAGGCAGTCAAATGATCCTTAGAATTCTTCCCTACCTTATTCCTGTGCTGAGATACAGGCTGCTCCAACCTGCTGTAAAATGCTTGATTTCGAGAGCGAGCGAAACTAATGAAAACATTGTTGGGGTAAAACCTAAAGGGAAAGACCTAGCACCAAATCCAATTTGCCATCTGATCTAACTTCTGGAGGCAGTCAAAATGATCCTTAGAATTCTTCCCCTACCTTATTCCTGTGCTGAGATGCAGGCTGCTCCAACCTGCTGTAAAATGCTTGATTTCGAGAGTGAGCGAAACTAATGAAAACATTGTTGGGGTAAAACCTAAAGGGAAAGACCTAGCACCAAATCCAATTTGCCATCTGATCTAACTTCTGGAGGCAGTCAAAATGATCCTTAGAATTCTTCCCTACCTTATTCCTGTGCTGAGATACAGGCTGCTCCAACCTGCTGTAAAATGCTTGATTTCGAGAGTGAGCGAAACTAATGAAAACATTGTTGGGGTAAAACCTAAAGGGAAAGACCTAGCACCAAATCCAATTTGCAATCTGATCTAACTTCTGGAGGCAGTCAAAATGAGTATTTGAATTCTTCCCTACCTTATTCCTGTGCTGAGATACAGGCTGCTCCAACCTGCTGTAAAATGCTTGATTTCGAGAGTGAGCGAAACTAATGAAAACATTGTTGGGGGTAAAACCTAAAGGGAAAGACCTAGCACCAAATCCAATTTGCCATCTGATCTAACTTCTGGAGGCAGTCAAAATGATCCTTAGAATTCTTCCCTACCTTATTCCTGTGCTGAGATACAGGCTGCTCCAACCTGCTGTAAAATGCTTGATTTCGAGAGTGAGCGAAACTAATGAAAACATTGTTGGGGTAAAACCTAAAGGGAAAGACCTAGCACCAAATTCCATTGGCCATCTGATCTAACTTCTGGAGGCAGTCAAAATGATCCTTAGAATTCTTCCCTACCTTATTCCTGTGCTGAGATACAGGCTGCTCCAACCTGCTGTAAAATGCTTGATTTCGAGAGTGAGCGAAACTAATGAAAACATTGTTGGGGTAAAACCTAAAGGGAAAGACCTAGTACCAAATCCAATTTGCCATCTGATCTAACTTCTGGAGGCAGTCAAAATGATCCTTAGAATTCTTCCCTACCTTATTCCTGTGCTGAGATACAGGCTGCTCCAACCTGCTGTAAAATGCTTGATTTCGAGAGTGAGCGAAACTAATGAAAACATTGTTGGGGTAAAACCTAAAGGGAAAGACCTAGCACCAAATCCAATTTGCCATCTGATCTAAACTTCTGGAGGCAGTCAAAATGATCCTTAGAATTCTTCCCTACCTTATTCCTGTGCTGAGATACAGGCTGCTCCAACCTGCTGTAAAATGCTTGATTTCGAGAGTGAGCGAAACTAATGAAAACATTGTTGGGGTAAAACCTAAAGGGAAAGACCTAGCACCAAATCCAATTTGCCCATCTGATCTAACTTCTGGAGGCAGTCAAAATGATCCTTAGAATTCTTCCTACCTTATTCCTGTGCTGAGATACAGGCTGCTCCAACCTGCTGTAAAATGCTTGATTTCGAGAGTGAGCGAAACTAATGAAAACATTGTTGGGGTAAAACCTAAAGGGAAAGACCTAGCACCAAATCCAATTTGCCATCTGATCTAACTTCTGGAGGCAGTCAAAATGATCCTTAGAATTCTTCCCTACCTTATTCCTGTGCTGAGATACAGGCTGCTCCAACCTGCTGTAAAATGCTTGATTTCGAGAGTGAGCGAAACTAATGAAAACATTGTTGGGGTAAAACCTAAAGGGAAAGACCTAGCACCAAATCCAATTTGCCATCTGATCTAACTTCTGGAGGCAGTCAAAATGATCCTTAGAATTCTTCCCTACCTTATTCCTGTGCTGAGATACAGGCTGCTCCAACCTGCTGTAAAATGCTTGATTTCGAGAGTGAGCGAAACTAATGAAAACATTGTTGGGGTAAAACCTAAAGGGAAAGACCTAGCACCAAATCCAATTTGCCATCTGATCTAACTTCTGGAGGCAGTCAAAATGATCCTTAGAATTCTTCCCTACCTTATTCCTGTGCTGAGATACAGGCTGCTCCAACCTGCTGTAAAATGCTTGATTTCGAGAGTGAGCGAAACTAATGAAAAACATTGTTGGGGTAAAACCTAAAGGGAAAGACCTAGCACCAAATCCAATTTGCCATCTGATCTAACTTCTGGAGGCAGTCAAAATGATCCTTAGAATTCTTCCCTACCTTATTCCTGTGCTGAGATACAGGCTGCTCCAACCTGCTGTAAAATGCTTGATTTCGAGAGTGAGCGAAACTAATGAAAACATTGTTGGGGTAAAACCTAAAGGGAAAGACCTAGCACCAAATCCAATTTGCCATCTGATCTAACTTCTGGAGGCAGTCAAAATGATCCTTAGAATTCTTCCCTACCTTATTCCTGTGCTGAGATACAGGCTGCTCCAACCTGCTGTAAAATGCTTGATTTCGAGAGTGAGCGAAACTAATGAAAACATTGTTGGGGTAAAACCTAAAGGGAAAGACCTAGCACCAAATCCAATTTGCCATCTGATCTAACTTCTGGAGGCAGTCAAAATGATCCTTAGAATTCTTCCCTACCTTATTCCTGTGCTGAGATACAGGCTGCTCCAACCTGCTGTAAAATGCTTGATTTCGAGAGTGAGCGAAACTAATGAAAACATTGTTGGGGTAAAACCTAAAGGGAAAGACCTAGCACCAAATCCAATTTGCCATCTGATCTAACTTCTGGAGGCAGTCAAAATGATCCTTAGAATTCTTCCCTACCTTATTCCTGTGCTGAGATACAGGCTGCTCCAACCTGCTGTAAAATGCTTGATTTCGAGAGTGAGCGAAACTAATGAAAACATTGTTAGGGTAAAACCTAAAGGGAAAGGCCTAGCACCAAATTGCATTGGCCATCTGATCTAACTTCTGGAGGCAGTCAAAATGAGTTATTTGAATTCTTCCCTACCTTATTCCTGTGCTGAGATACAGGCTGCTCCAACCTGCTGTAAAATGCTTGATTTCGAGAGTGAGCGAAACTAATGAAAACATTGTTGGGGTAAAAACCTAAAGGGAAAGACCTAGCACCAAGTCCAATTTGCCATCTGATCTAACTTCTGGAGGCAGTCAAAATGATCCTTAGAATTCTTCCCTACCTTATTCCTGTGCTGAGATACAGGCTGCTCCAACCTGCTGTAAAATGCTTGATTTCGAGAGTGAGCGAAACTAATGAAAACATTGTTGGGGTAAAACCTAAAGGGAAAGACCTAGCACCAAATCCAATTTGCCATCTGATCTAACTTCTGGAGGCAGTCAAAATGATCCTTAGAATTCTTCCCTACCTTATTCCTGTGCTGAGATACAGGCTGCTCCAACCTGCTGTAAAATGCTTGATTTTGAGAGTGAGCGAAACTAATGAAAACATTGTTGGGGTAAAACCTAAAGGGAAAGACCTAGCACCAAATCCAATTTGCCATCTGATCTAACTTCTGGAGGCAGTCAAAATGATCCCTTAGAATTCTTCCCTACCTTATTCCTGTGCTGAGATACAGGCTGCTCCAACCTGCTGTAAAATGCTTGATTTCGAGAGTGAGCGAAACTAATGAAAACATTGTTGGGGTAAAACTTAAAGGGAAAGGCCTAGCACCAAATTGCATTGGCCATCTGATCTAACTTCTGGAGGCAGTCAAAATGATCCTTAGAATTCTTCCCTACCTTTTTACTGTGCTGAGATACAGGCCGCTCCAACCTGCTGTAAAATGCTTGATTTCGAGAGTGAGCGAAACTAATGAAAACATTGTTGGGGTAAAACCTAAAGGGAAAGGCCTAGCACCAAATCCAATTTGCCATCTGATCTAACTTCTGGAGGCAGTCAAAATGATCCTTAGAATTCTTCCCTACCTTATTCCTGTGCTGAGATACAGGCTGCTCCAACCTGCTGTAAAATGCTTGATTTCGAGAGTGAGCGAAACTAATGAAAACATTGTTGGGGTAAAACCTAAAGGGAAAGGCCTAGCACCAAATTGCATTGGCCATCTGATCTAACTTCTGGAGGCAGTCAAAATGATCCTTAGAATTCTTCCCTACCTTATTCTTGTGCTGAGATACAGGCTGCTCCAACCTGCTGTAAAATGCTTGATTTCGAGAGTGAACAAAACTAATGAAAACATTGTTGGGGTAAAACCTAAAGGGAAAGGCCTAGCACCAAATCCAATTTGCCATCTGATCTAACTTCTGGAGGCAGTCAAAATGATCCTTAGAATTCTTCCCTACCTTATTCCTGTGCTGAGATACAGGCTGCTCCAACCTGCTGTAAAATGCTTGATTTCGAGAGTGAGCGAAACTAATGAAAACATTGTTGGGGTAAAACCTAAAGGGAAAGACCTAGCACCAAATCCAATTTGCCATCTGATCTAACTTCTGGAGGCAGTCAAAATGATCCTTAGAATTCTTCCCTACCTTATTCCTGTGCTGAGATACAGGCTGCTCCAACCTGCTGTAAAATGCTTGATTTCGAGAGTGAGCGAAACTAATGAAAACATTGTTGGAGTAAAACCTAAAGGGAAAGACCTAGCACCAAATCCAATTTGCCATCTGATTCTAACTTCTGGAGGCAGTCAAAATGATCCTTAGAATTCTTCCCTACCTTATTCCTGTGCTGAGATACAGGCTGCTCCAACCTGCTGTAAAATGCTTGATTTCGAGAGTGAGCGAAACTAATGAAAACATTGTTGGGGTAAAACCTAAAGGGAAAGACCTAGCACCAAATCCAATTTGCCATCTGATCTAACTTCTGGAGGCAGTCAAAATGATCCTTAGAATTCTTCCCTACCTTATTCCTGTGCTGAGATACAGGCTGCTCCAACCTGCTGTAAAATGCTTGATTTCGAGAGTGAGCGAAACTAATGAAAACATTGTTGGGGTAAAACCTAAAGGGAAAGACCTAGCACCAAATCCAATTTGCCATCTGATCTAACTTCTGGAGGCAGTCAAAATGATCCTTAGAATTCTTCCCTACCTTATTCCTGTGCTGAGATACAGGCTGCTCCAACCTGCTGTAAAATGCTTGATTTCGAGAGTGAGCGAAACTAATGAAAACATTGTTAGGGTAAAACCTAAAGGGAAAGGCCTAGCACCAAATTGCATTGGCCATCTGATCTAACTTCTGGAGGCAGTCAAAATGAGTATTTGAATTCTTCCCTACCTTATTCCTGTGCTGAGATACAGGCTGCTCCAACCTGCTGTAAAATGCTTGATTTCGAGAGTGAGCGAAACTAATGAAAACATTGTTGGGGTAAAACCTAAAGGGAAAGACCTAGCACCAAGTCCAATTTGCCATCTGATCTAACTTCTGGAGGCAGTCAAAATGATCCTTAGAATTCTTCCCTACCTTATTCCTGTGCTGAGATACAGGCTGCTCCAACCTGCTGTAAAATGCTTGATTTCGAGAGTGAGCGAAACTAATGAAAACATTGTTGGGGTAAAACCTAAAGGGAAAGACCTAGCACCAAATCCCATTTGCCATCTGATCTAACTTCTGGAGGCAGTCAAAATGATCCTTAGAATTCTTCCCTACCTTATTCCTGTGCTGAGATACAGGCTGCTCCAACCTGCTGTAAAATGCTTGATTTCGAGAGTGAGCGAAACTAATGAAAACATTGTTGGGGTAAAACCTAAAGGGAAAGACCTAGCACCAAATCCCATTTGCCATCTGATCTAACTTCTGGAGGCAGTCAAAATGATCCTTAGAATTCTTCCCTACCTTATTCCTGTGCTGAGATACAGGCTGCTCCAACCTGCTGTAAAATGCTTGATTTCGAGAGTGAGCGAAACTAATGAAAACATTGTTGGGGTAAAACTTAAAGGGAAAGGCCTAGCACCAAATTGCATTGGCCATCTGATCTAACTTCTGGAGGCAGTCAAAATGATCCTTAGAATTCTTCCCTACCTTATTCCTGTGCTGAGATACAGGCTGCTCCAACCTGCTGTAAAATGCTTGATTTCGAGAGTGAGCGAAACTAATGAAAACATTGTTGGGGTAAAACCTAAAGGGAAAGGCCTAGCACCAAATTGCATTGGCCATCTGATCTAACTTCTGGAGGCAGTCAAAATGATCCTTAGAATTCTTCCCTACCTTATTCCTGTGCTGAGATACAGGCTGCTCCAACCTGCTGTAAAAATGCTTGATTTCGAGAGTGAGCGAAACTAATGAAAACATTGTTGGGGTAAAACCTAAAGGGAAAGACCTAGCTCCAAATTGCATTGCCATCTGATCTAACTTCTGGAGGCAGTCAAAATGATCCTTAGAATTCTTCCCTACCTTATTCCTGTGCTGAGATACAGGCTGCTCCAACCTGCTGTAAAATGCTTGATTACGAGGGTGAGTGAAACTAATGAAAACATTGTTGGGGTAAAACCTAAAGGGAAAGGCCTAGCACCAAATCCAATTTGCCATCTGATCTAACTTCTGGAGGCAGTCAAAATGAGTATTTGAATTCTTCCCTACCTTATTCCTGTGCTGAGATACAGGCTGCTCCAACCTGCTGTAAAATGCTTGATTTCGAGAGTGAGCGAAACTAATGAAAACATTGTTGGGGTAAAACCTAAAGGGAAAGACCTAGCACCAAATCCAATTTGCCATCTGATCTAACTTCTGGAGGCAGTCAAAATGATCCTTAGAATTCTTCCCTACCTTATTCCTGTGCTGAGATACAGGCTGCTCCAACCTGCTGTAAAATGCTTGATTTCGAGAGTGAGCGAAACTAATGAAAACATTGTTGGGGTAAAACCTAAAGGGAAAGACCTAGCACCAAATCCAATTTGCCATCTGATCTAACTTCTGGAGGCAGTCAAAATGATCCTTAGAATTCTTCCCTACCTTATTCCTGTGCTGAGATACAGGCTGCTCCAACCTGCTGTAAAATGCTTGATTTCGAGAGTGAGCGAAACTAATGAAAACATTGTTGGGGTAAAACTTAAAGGGAAAGGCCTAGCACCAAATTGCATTGGCCATCTGATCTAACTTCTGGAGGCAGTCAAAATGAGTATTTGAATTCTTCCCTACCTTATTCCTGTGCTGAGATTCAGGCTGCTCCAACCTGCTGTAAAATGCTTGATTTCGAGAGTGAGCGAAACTAATGAAAACATTGTTGGGGTAAAACCTAAAGGGAAAGGCCTAGCACCAAATTGCATTGGCCATCTGATCTAACTTCTGGAGGCAGTCAAAATGAGTATTTGAATTCTTCCCTACCTTATTCCTGTGCTGAGATACAGGCTGCTCCAACCTGCTGTAAAATGCTTGATTTCGAGAGTGAGCGAAACTAATGAAAACATTGTTGGGGTAAAACCTAAAGGGAAAGACCTAGCACCAAATCCAATTTGCCATCTGATCTAACTTCTGGAGGCAGTCAAAATGAGTATTTGAATTCTTCCCTACCTTATTCCTGTGCTGAGATACAGGCTGCTCCAACCTGCTGTAAAATGCTTGATTTCGAGAGTGAGCGAAACTAATGAAAACATTGTTGGGGTAAAACCTAAAGGGAAAGGCCTAGCACCAAATTGCATTGGCCATCTGATCTAACTTCTGGAGGCAGTCAAAATGATCCTTAGAATTCTTCCCTACCTTATTCCTGTGCTGAGATACAGGCTGCTCCAACCTGCTGTAAAATGCTTGATTTCGAGAGTGAGCGAAACTAATGAAAACATTGTTGGGGTAAAACTTAAAGGGAAAGGCCTAGCACCAAATTGCATTAGCCATCTGATCTAACTTCTGGAGGCAGTCAAAATGAGCATTTGAATTCTTCCCTACCTTATTCCTGTGCTGAGATTCAGGCTGCTCCAACCTGCTGTAAAATGCTTGATTTCGAGAGTGAGCGAAACTAATGAAAACATTGTTGGGGTAAAACCTAAAGGGAAAGGCCTAGCACCAAATTGCATTGGCCATCTGATCTAACTTCTGGAGGCAGTCAAAATGAGTATTTGAATTCTTCCCTACCTTATTCCTGTGCTGAGATACAGGCTGCTCCAACCTGCTGTAAAATGCTTGATTTCGAGAGTGAGCGAAACTAATGAAAACATTGTTGGGGTAAAACCTAAAGGGAAAGACCTAGCACCAAATCCAATTTGCCATCTGATCTAACTTCTGGAGGCAGTCAAAATGAGTATTTGAATTCTTCCCTACCTTATTCCTGTGCTGAGATACAGGCTGCTCCAACCTGCTGTAAAATGCTTGATTTCGAGAGTGAGCGAAACTAATGAAAACATTGTTGGGGTAAAACCTAAAGGGAAAGGCCTAGCACCAAATTGCATTGGCCATCTGATCTAACTTCTGGAGGCAGTCAAAATGATCCTTAGAATTCTTCCCTACCTTATTCCTGTGCTGAGATACAGGCTGCTCCAACCTGCTGTAAAATGCTTGATTTCGAGAGTGAGCGAAACTAATGAAAACATTGTTGGGGTAAAACCTAAAGGGAAAGGCCTAGCACCAAATCCAATTTGCCATCTGATCTAACTTCTGGAGGCAGTCAAAATGAGTATTTGAATTCTTCCCTACCTTATTCCTGTGCTGAGATACAGGCTGCTCCAACCTGCTGTAAAATGCTTGATTTCGAGAGTGAGCGAAACTAATGAAAACATTGTTGGGGTAAAGCCTAAAGGGAAAGACCTAGCACCAAATCCAATTTGCCATCTGATCTAACTTCTGGAGGCAGTCAAAATGATCCTTAGAATTCTTCCCTACCTTATTCCTGTGCTGAGATACAGGCTGCTCCAACCTGCTGTAAAATGCTTGATTTCGAGAGTGAGCGAAACTAATGAAAACATTGTTGGGGTAAAACCTAAAGGGAAAGGCCTAGCACCAAATTGCATTGGCCATCTGATCTAACTTCTGGAGGCAGTCAAAATGATCCTTAGAATTCTTCCCTACCTTATTCCTGTGCTGAGATACAGGCTGCTCCAACCTGCTGTAAAATGCTTGATTTCGAGAGTGAGCGAAACTAATGAAAACATTGTTGGGGTAAAACCTAAAGGGAAAGGCCTAGCACCAAATCCAATTGGCCATCTGATCTAACTTCTGGAGGCAGTCAAAATGATCCTTAGAATTCTTCCCTACCTTATTCCTGTGCTGAGATACAGGCTGCTCCAACCTGCTGTAAAATGCTTGATTTCGAGAGTGAGCGAAACTAATGAAAACATTGTTGGGGTAAAACTTAAAGGGAAAGGCCTAGCACCAAATTGCATTGGCCATCTGATCTAACTTCTGGAGGCAGTCAAAATGAGTATTTGAATTCTTCCCTACCTTATTCCTGTGCTGAGATTCAGGCTGCTCCAACCTGCTGTAAAATGCTTGATTTCGAGAGTGAGCGAAACTAATGAAAACATTGTTGGGGTAAAACCTAAAGGGAAAGGCCTAGCACCAAATTGCATTGGCCATCTGATCTAACTTCTGGAGGCAGTCAAAATGAGTATTTGAATTCTTCCCTACCTTATTCCTGTGCTGAGATACAGGCTGCTCCAACCTGCTGTAAAATGCTAGATTTCGAGAGTGAGCGAAACTAATGAAAACATTGTTGGGGTAAAACCTAAAGGGAAAGACCTAGCACCAAATCCAATTTGCCATCTGATCTAACTTCTGGAGGCAGTCAAAATGAGTATTTGAATTCTTCCCTACCTTATTCCTGTGCTGAGATACAGGCTGCTCCAACCTGCTGTAAAATGCTTGATTTCGAGAGTGAGCGAAACTAATGAAAACATTGTTGGGGTAAAACCTAAAGGGAAAGACCTAGCACCAAATCCAATTTGCCATCTGATCTAACTTCTGGAGGCAGTCAAAATGAGTATTTGAATTCTTCCCTACCTTATTCCTGTGCTGAGATACAGGCTGCTCCAACCTGCTGTAAAATGCTTGATTTCGAGAGTGAGCGAAACTAATGAAAACATTGTTGGGGTAAAACCTAAAGGGAAAGGCCTAGCACCAAATTGCATTGGCCATCTGATCTAACTTCTGGAGGCAGTCAAAATGATCCTTAGAATTCTTCCCTACCTTATTCCTGTGCTGAGATACAGGCTGCTCCAACCTGCTGTAAAATGCTTGATTTCGAGAGTGAGCGAAACTAATGAAAACATTGTTGGGGTAAAACCTAAAGGGAAAGGCCTAGCACCAAATTGCATTGGCCATCTGATCTAACTTCTGGAGGCAGTCAAAATGAGTATTTGAATTTTTCCCTACCTTATTCCTGTGCTGAGATACAGGCTGCTCCAACCTGCTGTAAAATGCTTGATTTCGAGAGTGAGCGAAACTAATGAAAACATTGTTGGGGTAAAACCTAAAGGGAAAGACCTAGCACCAAATTGCATTGGCCATCTGATCTAACTTCTGGAGGCAGTCAAAATGAGCATTTGAATTCTTCCCTACCTTATTCCTGTGCTGAGATACAGGCTGCTCCAACCTGCTGTAAAATGCTTGATTTCGAGAGTGAGCGAAACTAATGAAAACATTGTTGGGGTAAAACCTAAAGGGAAAGGCCTAGCACCAAATCCAATTTGCCATCTGATCTAACTTCTGGAGGCAGTCAAAATGAGTATTTGAATTCTTCCCTACCTTATTCCTGTGCTGAGATACAGGCTGCTCCAACCTGCTGTAAAATGCTTGATTTCGAGAGTGAGCGAAACTAATGAAAACATTGTTGGGGTAAAACCTAAAGGGAAAGACCTAGCACCAAATCCAATTTGCCATCTGATCTAACTTCTGGAGGCAGTCAAAATGATCCTTAGAATTCTTCCCTACCTTATTCCTGTGCTGAGATACAGGCTGCTCCAACCTGCTGTAAAATGCTTGATTTCGAGAGTGAGCGAAACTAATGAAAACATTGTTGGGGTAAAACCTAAAGGGAAAGGCCTAGCACCAAATTGCATTGGCCATCTGATCTAACTTCTGGACGCAGTCAAAATGGTCCTTAGAATTCTTCCCTACCTTATTCCTGTGCTGAGATACAGGCTGCTCCAACCTGCTGTAAAATGCTTGATTTCGAGAGTGAGCGAAACTAATGAAAATATTGTTGGGGTAAAACCTAAAGGGAAAGGCCTAGCACCAAATTGCATTGGCCATCTGATCTAACTTCTGGAGGCAGTCAAAATGACCCTTAGAATTCTTCCCTACCTTATTCCTGTGCTGAGATACAGGCTGCTCCAACCTGCTGTAAAATGCTTGATTTCGAGAGTGAGCGAAACTAATGAAAACATTGTTGGGGTAAAACCTAAAGGGAAAGACCTAGCACCAAATCCAATTTGCCATCTGATCTAACTTCTGGAGGCAGTCAAAATGATCCTTAGAATTCTTCCCTACCTTATTCCTGTGCTGAGATACAGGCTGCTCCAACCTGCTGTAAAATGCTTGATTTCGAGAGTGAGCGAAACTAATGAAAACATTGTTGGGGTAAAACCTAAAGGGAAAGGCCTAGCACCAAATTGCATTGGCCATCTGATCTAACTTCTGGAGGCAGTCAAAATGATCCTTAGAATTCTTCCCTACCTTATTCCTGTGCTGAGATACAGGCTGCTCCAACCTGCTGTAAAATGCTTGATTTCGAGAGTGAGCGAAACTAATGAAAACATTGTTGGGGTAAAACCTAAAGGGAAAGGCCTAGCACCAAATTGCATTGCCCATCTGATCTAACTTCTGGAGGCAGTCAAAATGACCCTTAGAATTCTTCCCTACCTTATTCCTGTGCTGAGATACAGGCTGCTCCAACCTGCTGTAAAATGCTTGATTTCGAGAGTGAGCGAAACTAATGAAAACATTGTTGGGGTAAAACCTAAAGGGAAAGACCTAGCACCAAATCCAATTTGCCATCTGATCTAACTTCTGGAGGCAGTCAAAATGATCCTTAGAATTCTTCCCTACCTTATTCCTGTGCTGAGATACAGGCTGCTCCAACCTGCTGTAAAATGCTTGATTTCGAGAGTGAGCGAAACTAATGAAAACATTGTTGGGGTAAAACCTAAAGGGAAAGGCCTAGCACCAAATTGCATTGGCCATCTGATCTAACTTCTGGAGGCAGTCAAAATGAGTATTTGAATTCTTCCCTACCTTATTCCTGTGCTGAGATACAGGCTGCTCCAACCTGCTGTAAAATGCTTGATTTCGAGAGTGAGCGAAACTAATGAAAACATTGTTGGGGTAAAACCTAAAGGGAAAGACCTAGCACCAAGTCAAATTTGCCAACTTATCTAACTTCTGGAGGCAGTGAAAATGATCCTTAGAATTCTTCCCTACCTTATTCCTGTGCTGAGATACAGGCTGCTCCAACCTGCTGTAAAATGCTTGATTTCGAGAGTGAGCGAAACTAATGAAAACATTGTTGGGGTAAAACCTAAAGGGAAAGACCTAGCACCAAATCCAATTTGCCATCTGATCTAACTTCTGGAGGCAGTCAAAATGATCCTTAGAATTCTTCCCTACCTTATTCCTGTGCTGAGATACAGGCTGCTCCAACCTGCTGTAAAATGCTTGATTTCGAGAGTGAGCGAAACTAATGAAAACATTGTTGGGGTAAAACCTAAAGGGAAAGACCTAGCACCAAATCCCATTTGCCATCTGATCTAAATTCTGGAGGCAGTCAAAATGATCCTTAGAATTCTTCCCTACCTTATTCCTGTGCTGAGATACAGGCTGCTCCAACCTGCTGTAAAATGCTTGATTTCGAGAGTGAGCGAAACTAATGAAAACATTGTTGGGGTAAAACTTAAAGGGAAAGGCCTAGCACCAAATTGCATTGGCCATCTGATCTAACTTCTGGAGGCAGTCAAAATGATCCTTAGAATTCTTCCCTACCTTATTACTGTGCTGAGATACAGGCCGCTCCAACCTGCTGTAAAATGCTTGATTTCGAGAGTGAGCGAAACTAATGAAAACATTGTTGGGGTAAAACCTAAAGGGAAAGGCCTAGCACCAAATCCAATTTGCCATCTGATCTAACTTCTGGAGGCAGTCAAAATGATCCTTAGAATTCTTCCCTACCTTATTCCTGTGCTGAGATACAGGCTGCTCCAACCTGCTGTAAAATGCTTGATTTCGAGAGTGAGCGAAACTAATGAAAACATTGTTGGGGTAAAACCTAAAGGGAAAGACCTAGCACCAAATCCCATTTGCCATCTGATCTAAATTCTGGAGGCAGTCAAAATGATCCTTAGAATTCTTCCCTACCTTATTCCTGTGCTGAGATACAGGCTGCTCCAACCTGCTGTAAAATGCTTGATTTCGAGAGTGAGCGAAACTAATGAAAACATTGTTGGGGTAAAACTTAAAGGGAAAGGCCTAGCACCAAATTGCATTGGCCATCTGATCTAACTTCTGGAGGCAGTCAAAATGATCCTTAGAATTCTTCCCTACCTTATTACTGTGCTGAGATACAGGCCGCTCCAACCTGCTGTAAAATGCTTGATTTCGAGAGTGAGCGAAACTAATGAAAACATTGTTGGGGTAAAACCTAAAGGGAAAGGCCTAGCACCAAATCCAATTTGCCATCTGATCTAACTTCTGGAGGCAGTCAAAATGATCCTTAGAATTCTTCCCTACCTTATTCCTGTGCTGAGATACAGGCTGCTCCAACCTGCTGTAAAATGCTTGATTTCGAGAGTGAGCGAAACTAATGAAAACATTGTTGGGGTAAAACCTAAAGGGAAAGGCCTAGCACCAAATTGCATTGGCCATCTGATCTAACTTCTGGAGGCAGTCAAAATGACCCTTAGAATTCTTCCCTACCTTATTCCTGTGCTGAGATACAGGCTGCTCCAACCTGCTGTAAAATGCTTGATTTCGAGAGTGAGCGAAACTAATGAAAACATTGTTGGGGTAAAACCTAAAGGGAAAGACCTAGCACCAAATCCAATTTGCCATCTGATCTAACTTCTGGAGGCAGTCAAAATGATCCTTAGAATTCTTCCCTACCTTATTCCTGTGCTGAGATACAGGCTGCTCCAACCTGCTGTAAAATGCTTGATTTCGAGAGTGAGCGAAACTAATGAAAACATTGTTGGGGTAAAACCTAAAGGGAAAGGCCTAGCACCAAATTGCATTGGCCATCTGATCTAACTTCTGGAGGCAGTCAAAATGAGTATTTGAATTCTTCCCTACCTTATTCCTGTGCTGAGATACAGGCTGCTCCAACCTGCTGTAAAATGCTTGATTTCGAGAGTGAGCGAAACTAATGAAAACATTGTTGGGGTAAAACCTAAAGGGAAAGACCTAGCACCAAATCCCATTTGCCATCTGATCTAACTTCTGGAGGCAGTCAAAATGATCCTTAGAATTCTTCCCTACCTTATTCCTGTGCTGAGATACAGGCTGCTCCAACCTGCTGTAAAATGCTTGATTTCGAGAGTGAGCGAAACTAATGAAAACATTGTTGGGGTAAAACCTAAAGGGAAAGACCTAGCACCAAATCCAATTTGCCATCTGATCTAACTTCTGGAGGCAGTCAAAATGAGTATTTGAATTCTTCCCTACCTTATTCCTGTGCTGAGATACAGGCTGCTCCAACCTGCTGTAAAATGCTTGATTTCGAGAGTGAGCGAAACTAATGAAAACATTGTTGGGGTAAAACCTAAAGGGAAAGACCTAGCACCAAGTCAAATTTGCCAACTTATCTAACTTCTGGAGGCAGTGAAAATGATCCTTAGAATTCTTCCCTACCTTATTCCTGTGCTGAGATACAGGCTGCTCCAACCTGCTGTAAAATGCTTGATTTCGAGAGTGAGCGAAACTAATGAAAACATTGTTGGGGTAAAACCTAAAGGGAAAGACCTAGCACCAAATCCAATTTGCCATCTGATCTAACTTCTGGAGGCAGTCAAAATGATCCTTAGAATTCTTCCCTACCTTATTCCTGTGCTGAGATACAGGCTGCTCCAACCTGCTGTAAAATGCTTGATTTCGAGAGTGAGCGAAACTAATGAAAACATTGTTGGGGTAAAACCTAAAGGGAAAGACCTAGCACCAAATCCCATTTGCCATCTGATCTAAATTCTGGAGGCAGTCAAAATGATCCTTAGAATTCTTCCCTACCTTATTCCTGTGCTGAGATACAGGCTGCTCCAACCTGCTGTAAAATGCTTGATTTCGAGAGTGAGCGAAACTAATGAAAACATTGTTGGGGTAAAACTTAAAGGGAAAGGCCTAGCACCAAATTGCATTGGCCATCTGATCTAACTTCTGGAGGCAGTCAAAATGATCCTTAGAATTCTTCCCTACCTTATTACTGTGCTGAGATACAGGCCGCTCCAACCTGCTGTAAAATGCTTGATTTCGAGAGTGAGCGAAACTAATGAAAACATTGTTGGGGTAAAACCTAAAGGGAAAGGCCTAGCACCAAATCCAATTTGCCATCTGATCTAACTTCTGGAGGCAGTCAAAATGATCCTTAGAATTCTTCCCTACCTTATTCCTGTGCTGAGATACAGGCTGCTCCAACCTGCTGTAAAATGCTTGATTTCGAGAGTGAGCGAAACTAATGAAAACATTGTTGGGGTAAAACCTAAAGGGAAAGGCCTAGCACCAAATTGCATTGGCCATCTGATCTAACTTCTGGAGGCAGTCAAAATGATCCTTAGAATTCTTCCCTACCTTATTCTTGTGCTGAGATACAGGCTGCTCCAACCTGCTGTAAAATGCTTGATTTCGAGAGTGAACAAAACTAATGAAAACATTGTTGGGGTAAAACCTAAAGGGAAAGACCTAGCACCAAATCCAATTTGCCATCTGATCTAACTTCTGGAGGCAGTCAAAATGATCCTTAGAATTCTTCCCTACCTTATTCCTGTGCTGAGATACAGGCTGCTCCAACCTGCTGTAAAATGCTTGATTTCGAGAGTGAGCGAAACTAATGAAAACATTGTTGGGGTAAAACCTAAAGGGAAAGACCTAGCACCAAATTGCATTGGCCATCTGATCTAACTTCTGGAGGCAGTCAAAATGATCCTTAGAATTCTTCCCTACCTTATTCCTGTGCTGAGATACAGGCTGCTCCAACCTGCTGTAAAATGCTTGATTTCGAGAGTGAGCGAAACTAATGAAAACATTGTTGGGGTAAAACCTAAAGGGAAAGGCCTAGCACCAAATTGCATTGGCCATCTGATCTAACTTCTGGAGGCAGTCAAAATGAGTATTTGAATTCTTCCCTACCTTATTCCTGTGCTGAGATACAGGCTGCTCCAACCTGCTGTAAAATGCTTGATTTCGAGAGTGAGCGAAACTAATGAAAACATTGTTGGGGTAAAACCTAAAGGGAAAGACCTAGCACCAAATCCCATTTGCCATCTGATCTAACTTCTGGAGGCAGTCAAAATGATCCTTAGAATTCTTCCCTACCTTATTCCTGTGCTGAGATACAGGCTGCTCCAACCTGCTGTAAAATGCTTGATTTCGAGAGTGAGCGAAACTAATGAAAACATTGTTGGGGTAAAACCTAAAGGGAAAGACCTAGCACCAAATCCAATTTGCCATCTGATCTAACTTCTGGAGGCAGTCAAAATGAGTATTTGAATTCTTCCCTACCTTATTCCTGTGCTGAGATACAGGCTGCTCCAACCTGCTGTAAAATGCTTGATTTCGAGAGTGAGCGAAACTAATGAAAACATTGTTGGGGTAAAACCTAAAGGGAAAGACCTAGCACCAAGTCAAATTTGCCAACTTATCTAACTTCTGGAGGCAGTGAAAATGATCCTTAGAATTCTTCCCTACCTTATTCCTGTGCTGAGATACAGGCTGCTCCAACCTGCTGTAAAATGCTTGATTTCGAGAGTGAGCGAAACTAATGAAAACATTGTTGGGGTAAAACCTAAAGGGAAAGACCTAGCACCAAATCCAATTTGCCATCTGATCTAACTTCTGGAGGCAGTCAAAATGATCCTTAGAATTCTTCCCTACCTTATTCCTGTGCTGAGATACAGGCTGCTCCAACCTGCTGTAAAATGCTTGATTTCGAGAGTGAGCGAAACTAATGAAAACATTGTTGGGGTAAAACCTAAAGGGAAAGACCTAGCACCAAATCCCATTTGCCATCTGATCTAAATTCTGGAGGCAGTCAAAATGATCCTTAGAATTCTTCCCTACCTTATTCCTGTGCTGAGATACAGGCTGCTCCAACCTGCTGTAAAATGCTTGATTTCGAGAGTGAGCGAAACTAATGAAAACATTGTTGGGGTAAAACTTAAAGGGAAAGGCCTAGCACCAAATTGCATTGGCCATCTGATCTAACTTCTGGAGGCAGTCAAAATGATCCTTAGAATTCTTCCCTACCTTATTACTGTGCTGAGATACAGGCCGCTCCAACCTGCTGTAAAATGCTTGATTTCGAGAGTGAGCGAAACTAATGAAAACATTGTTGGGGTAAAACCTAAAGGGAAAGGCCTAGCACCAAATCCAATTTGCCATCTGATCTAACTTCTGGAGGCAGTCAAAATGATCCTTAGAATTCTTCCCTACCTTATTCCTGTGCTGAGATACAGGCTGCTCCAACCTGCTGTAAAATGCTTGATTTCGAGAGTGAGCGAAACTAATGAAAACATTGTTGGGGTAAAACCTAAAGGGAAAGGCCTAGCACCAAATTGCATTGGCCATCTGATCTAACTTCTGGAGGCAGTCAAAATGATCCTTAGAATTCTTCCCTACCTTATTCTTGTGCTGAGATACAGGCTGCTCCAACCTGCTGTAAAATGCTTGATTTCGAGAGTGAACAAAACTAATGAAAACATTGTTGGGGTAAAACCTAAAGGGAAAGACCTAGCACCAAATCCAATTTGCCATCTGATCTAACTTCTGGAGGCAGTCAAAATGATCCTTAGAATTCTTCCCTACCTTATTCCTGTGCTGAGATACAGGCTGCTCCAACCTGCTGTAAAATGCTTGATTTCGAGAGTGAGCGAAACTAATGAAAACATTGTTGGGGTAAAACCTAAAGGGAAAGACCTAGCACCAAATTGCATTGGCCATCTGATCTAACTTCTGGAGGCAGTCAAAATGATCCTTAGAATTCTTCCCTACCTTATTCCTGTGCTGAGATACAGGCTGCTCCAACCTGCTGTAAAATGCTTGATTTCGAGAGTGAGCGAAACTAATGAAAACATTGTTGGGGTAAAACCTAAAGGGAAAGGCCTAGCACCAAATTGCATTGGCCATCTGATCTAACTTCTGGAGGCAGTCAAAATGAGTATTTGAATTCTTCCCTACCTTATTCCTGTGCTGAGATACAGGCTGCTCCAACCTGCTGTAAAATGCTTGATTTCGAGAGTGAGCGAAACTAATGAAAACATTGTTGGGGTAAAACCTAAAGGGAAAGGCCTAGCACCAAATTGCATTGGCCATCTGATCTAACTTCTGGAGGCAGTCAAAATGATCCTTAGAATTCTTCCCTACCTTATTCTTGTGCTGAGATACAGGCTGCTCCAACACGCTGTAAAATGCTTGATTTCGAGAGTGAACAAAACTAATGAAAACATTGTTGGGGTAAAACCTAAAGGGAAAGGCCTAGCACCAAATCCAATTTGCCATCTGATCTAACTTCTGGAGGCAGTCAAAATGATCCTTAGAATTCTTCCCTACCTTATTCCTGTGCTGAGATACAGGCTGCTCCAACCTGCTGTAAAATGCTTGATTTCGAGAGTGAGCGAAACTAATGAAAACATTGTTGGGGTAAAACCTAAAGGGAAAGACCTAGCACCAAATTGCATTGGCCATCTGATCTAACTTCTGGAGGCAGTCAAAATGAGTATTTGAATTCTTCCCTACCTTATTCCTGTGCTGAGATACAGGCTGCTCCAACCTGCTGTAAAATGCTTGATTTCGAGAGTGAGCGAAACTAATGAAAACATTGTTGGGGTAAAACCTAAAGGGAAAGGCCTAGCACCAAATTGCATTGGCCATCTGATCTAACTTCTGGAGGCAGTCAAAATGATCCTTAGAATTCTTCCCTACCTTATTCTTGTGCTGAGATACAGGCTGCTCCAACACACTGTAAAATGCTTGATTTCGAGAGTGAACAAAACTAATGAAAACATTGTTGGGGTAAAACCTAAAGGGAAAGGCCTAGCACCAAATCCAATTTGCCATCTGATCTAACTTCTGGAGGCAGTCAAAATGATCCTTAGAATTCTTCCCTACCTTATTCCTGTGCTGAGATACAGGCTGCTCCAACCTGCTGTAAAATGCTTGATTTCGAGAGTGAGCGAAACTAATGAAAACATTGTTGGGGGTAAAACCTAAAGGGAAAGACCTAGCACCAAATCCAATTTGCCATCTGATCTAACTTCTGGAGGCAGTCAAAATGATCCTTAGAATTCTTCCCTACCTTATTCCTGTGCTGAGATACAGGCTGCTCCAACCTGCTGTAAAATGCTTGATTTCGAGAGTGAGCGAAACTAATGAAAACATTGTTGGGGTAAAACCTAAAGGGAAAGGCCTAGCACCAAATTGCATTGGCCATCTGATCTAACTTCTGGAGGCAGTCAAAATGAGTATTTGAATTCTTCCCTACCTTATTACTGTGCTGAGATACAGGCTGCTCCAACCTGCTGTAAAATGCTTGATTTCGAGAGTGAGCGAAACTAATGAAAACATTGTTGGGGTAAAACCTAAAGGGAAAGGCCTAGCACCAAATCCAATTTGCCATCTGATCTAACTTCTGGAGGCAGTCAAAATGATCCTGAGAATTCTTCCCTACCTTATTCCTGTGCTGAGATACAGGCTGCTCCAACCTGCTGTAAAATGCTTGATTTCGAGAGTGAGCGAAACTAATGAAAACATTGTTGGGGTAAAACCTAAAGGGAAAGACCTAGCTCCAAATTGCATTGGCCATCTGATCTAACTTCTGGAGGCAGTCAAAATGATCCTTAGAATTCTTCCCTACCTTATTCCTGTGCTGAGATACAGGCTGCTCCAACCTGCTGTAAAATGCTTGATTTCGAGGTGAGCGAAACTAATGAAAACATTGTTGGGGTAAAACCTAAAGGGAAAGACCTAGCACCAAATCCAATTTGCCATCTGATCTAACTTCTGGAGGCAGTCAAAATGATCCTTAGAATTCTTCCCTACCTTATTCCTGTGCTGAGATACAGGCTGCTCCAACCTGCTGTAAAATGCTTGATTTTGAGAGTGAGCGAAACTAATGAAAACATTGTTGGGGTAAAACCTAAAGGGAAAGACCTAGCACCAAATCCAATTTGCCATCTGATCTAACTTCTGGAGGCAGTCAAAATGATCCTTAGAATTCTTCCCTACCTTATTCCTGTGCTGAGATACAGGCTGCTCCAACCTGCTGTAAAATGCTTGATTTCGAGAGTGAGCGAAACTAATGAAAACATTGTTGGGGTAAAACTTAAAGGGAAAGGCCTAGCACCAAATTGCATTGGCCATCTGATCTAACTTCTGGAGGCAGTCAAAATGAGTATTTGAATTCTTCCCTACCTTATTCCTGTGCTGAGATTCAGGCTGCTCCAACCTGCTGTAAAATGCTTGATTTCGAGAGTGAGCGAAACTAATGAAAACATTGTTGGGGTAAAACCTAAAGGGAAAGGCCTAGCACCAAATTGCATTGGCCATCTGATCTAACTTCTGGAGGCAGTCAAAATGAGTATTTGAATTCTTCCCTACCTTATTCCTGTGCTGAGATACAGGCTGCTCCAACCTGCTGTAAAATGCTTGATTTCGAGAGTGAGCGAAACTAATGAAAACATTGTTGGGGTAAAACCTAAAGGGAAAGGCCTAGCACCAAATTGCATTGGCCATCTGATCTAACTTCTGGAGGCAGTCAAAATGATCCTTAGAATTCTTCCCTACCTTATTCCTGTGCTGAGATACAGGCTGCTCCAACCTGCTGTAAAATGCTTGATTTCGAGAGTGAGCGAAACTAATGAAAACATTGTTGGGGTTAAAACCTAAAGGGAAAGACCTAGCACCAAATCCAATTTGCATCTGATCTAACTTCTGGAGGCAGTCAAAATGATCCTTAGAATTCTTCCCTACCTTATTCCTGTGCTGAGATACAGGCTGCTCCAACCTGCTGTAAAATGCTTGATTTCGAGAGTGAGCGAAACTAATGAAAACATTGTTAGGGTAAAACCTAAAGGGAAAGGCCTAGCACCAAATTGCATTGGCCATCTGATCTAACTTCTGGAGGCAGTCAAAATGAGTATTTGAATTCTTCCCTACCTTATTACTGTGCTGAGATACAGGCTGCTCCAACCTGCTGTAAAATGCTTGATTTCGAGAGTGAGCGAAACTAATGAAAACATTGTTGGGGTAAAACCTAAAGGGAAAGACCTAGCACCAAATCCAATTTGCCATCTGATCTAACTTCTGGAGGCAGTCAAAATGAGTATTTGAATTCTTCCCTACCTTATTCCTGTGCTGAGATACAGGCTGCTCCAACCTGCTGTAAAATGCTTGATTTCGAGAGTGAGCGAAACTAATGAAAACATTGTTGGGGTAAAACCTAAAGGGAAAGACCTAGCACCAAGTCCAATTTGCCATCTGATCTAACTTCTGGAGGCAGTCAAAATGATCCTTAGAATTCTTCCCTACCTTATTCCTGTGCTGAGATACAGGCTGCTCCAACCTGCTGTAAAATGCTTGATTTCGAGAGTGAGCGAAACTAATGAAAACATTGTTGGGGTAAAACCTAAAGGGAAAGACCTAGCACCAAATCCAATTTGCCATCTGATCTAACTTCTGGAGGCAGTCAAAATGATCCTTAGAATTCTTCCCTACCTTATTCCTGTGCTGAGATACAGGCTGCTCCAACCTGCTGTAAAATGCTTGATTTCGAGAGTGAGCGAAACTAATGAAAACATTGTTGGGGTAAAACCTAAAGGGAAAGACCTAGCACCAAATCCCATTTGCCATCTGATCTAACTTCTGGAGGCAGTCAAAATGATCCTTAGAATTCTTCCCTACCCTTATTCCTGTGCTGAGATACAGGCTGCTCCAACCTGCTGTAAAATGCTTGATTTCGAGAGTGAGCGAAACTAATGAAAACATTGTTGGGGTAAAACTTAAAGGGAAAGGCCTAGCACCAAATTGCATTGGCCATCTGATCTAACTTCTGGAGGCAGTCAAAATGATCCTTAGAATTCTTCCCTACCTTATTACTGTGCTGAGATACAGGCCGCTCCAACCTGCTGTAAAATGCTTGATTTCGAGAGTGAGCGAAACTAATGAAAACATTGTGGGGGTAAAACCTAAAGGGAAAGGCCTAGCACCAAATCCAATTTGCCATCTGATCTAACTTCTGGAGGCAGTCAAAATGATCCTTAGAATTCTTCCCTACCTTATTCCTGTGCTGAGATACAGGCTGCTCCAACCTGCTGTAAAATGCTTGATTTCGAGAGTGAGCGAAACTAATGAAAACATTGTTGGGGTAAAACCTAAAGGGAAAGGCCTAGCACCAAATTGCATTGGCCATCTGATCTAACTTCTGGAGGCAGTCAAAATGATCCTTAGAATTCTTCCCTACCTTATTCTTGTGCTGAGATACAGGCTGCTCCAACCTGCTGTAAAATGCTTGATTTCGAGAGTGAACAAAACTAATGAAAACATTGTTGGGGTAAAACCTAAAGGGAAAGGCCCTAGCACCAAATCCAATTTGCCATCTGATCTAACTTCTGGAGGCAGTCAAAATGATCCTTAGAATTCTTCCCTACCTTATTCCTGTGCTGAGATACAGGCTGCTCCAACCTGCTGTAAAATGCTTGATTTCGAGAGTGAGCGAAACTAATGAAAACATTGTTGGGGTAAAAACCTAAAGGGAAAGACCTAGCACCAAATCCAATTTGCCATCTGATCTAACTTCTGGAGGCAGTCAAAATGATCCTTAGAATTCTTCCCTACCTTATTCCTGTGCTGAGATACAGGCTGCTCCAACCTGCTGTAAAATGCTTGATTTCGAGAGTGAGCGAAACTAATGAAAACATTGTTGGGGTAAAAACCTAAAGGGAAAGGCCTAGCACCAAATTGCATTGGCCATCTGATCTAACTTCTGGAGGCAGTCAAAATGAGTATTTGAATTCTTCCCATACCTTATTACTGTGCTGAGATACAGGCTGCTCCAACCTGCTGTAAAATGCTTGATTTCGAGAGTGAGCGAAACTAATGAAAACATTGTTGGGGTAAAACCTAAAGGGAAAGGCCTAGCACCAAATCCAATTTGCCATCTGATCTAACTTCTGGAGGCAGTCAAAATGAGTATTTGAATTCTTCCCTACCTTATTCCTGTGCTGAGATACAGGCTGCTCCAACCTGCTGTAAAATGCTTGATTTCGAGAGTGAGCGAAACTAATGAAAACATTGTTGGGGTAAAACCTAAGGGAAAGGCCTAGCACCAAATCCAATTTGCCATCTGATCTAACTTCTGGAGGCAGTCAAAATGATCCTTAGAATTCTTCCCTACCTTATTCCTGTGCTGAGATACAGGCTGCTCCAACCTGCTGTAAAATGCTTGATTTCGAGAGTGAGCGAAACTAATGAAAACATTGTTGGGGTAAAACCTAAAGGGAAAGACCTAGCACCAAATCCAATTTGCCATCTGATCTAACTTCTGGAGGCAGTCAAAATGATCCTTAGAATTCTTCCCTACCTTATTCCTGTGCTGAGATACAGGCTGCTCCAACCTGCTGTAAAATGCTTGATTTCGAGAGTGAGCGAAACTAATGAAAACATTGTTGGGGTAAAACCTAAAGGGAAAGACCTAGCACCAAATCCCAGTTGCCATCTGATCTAACTTCTGGAGGCAGTCAAAATGATCCTTAGAATTCTTCCCTACCTTATTCCTGTGCTGAGATACAGGCTGCTCCAACCTGCTGTAAAATGCTTGATTTCGAGAGTGAGCGAAACTAATGAAAACATTGTTGGGGTAAAACCTAAAGGGAAAGGCCTAGCACCAAATTGCATTGGCCATCTGATCTAACTTCTGGACGCAGTCAAAATGATCCTTAGAATTCTTCTACCTTATTACTGTGCTGAGATACAGGCCGCTCCAACCTGCTGTAAAATGCTTGATTTCGAGAGTGAGCGAAACTAATGAAAACATTGTTGGGGTAAAACCTAAAGGGAAAGACCTAGCACCAAATCCAATTTGCCATCTGATCTAACTTCTGGAGGCAGTCAAAATGATCCTTAGAATTCTTCCCTACCTTATTCCTGTGCTGAGATACAGGCTGCTCCAACCTGCTGTAAAATGCTTGATTTCGAGAGTGAGCGAAACTAATGAAAACATTGTTGGGGTAAAACCTAAAGGGAAAGGCCTAGCACCAAATTGCATTGGCCATCTGATCTAACTTCTGGAGGCAGTCAAAATGATCCTTAGAATTCTTCCCTACCTTATTACTGTGCTGAGATACAGGCTGCTCCAACCTGCTGTAAAATGCTTGATTTCGAGAGTGAGCGAAACTAATGAAAACATTGTTGGGGTAAAACCTAAAGGGAAAGGCCTAGCACCAAATCCAATTTGCCATCTGATCTAACTTCTGGAGGCAGTCAAAATGAGCCTTAGAATTCTTCCCTACCTTATTCCTGTGCTGAGATACAGGCTGCTCCAACCTGCTGTAAAATGCTTGATTTCGAGAGTGAGCGAAACTAATGAAAACATTGTTGGGGTAAAACCTAAAGGGAAAGACCTAGCACCAAATCCAATTTGCCATCTGATCTAACTTCTGGAGGCAGTCAAAATGATCCTTAGAATTCTTCCCTACCTTATTCCTGTGCTGAGATACAGGCTGCTCCAACCTGCTGTAAAATGCTTGATTTCGAGAGTGAGCGAAACTAATGAAAACATTGTTGGGGTAAAACCTAAAGGGAAAGACTTAGCACCAAATCCAATTTGCCATCTGATCTAACTTCTGGAGGCAGTCAAAATGATCCTTAGAATTCTTCCCTACCTTATTCCTGTGCTGAGATACAGGCTGCTCCAACCTGCTGTAAAATGCTTGATTTCGAGAGTGAGCGAAACTAATGAAAACATTGTTGGGGTAAAACCTAAAGGGAAAGGCCTAGCACCAAATTGCATTGGCCATCTGATCTAACTTCTGGAGGCAGTCAAAATGAGTATTTGAATTCTTCCCTACCTTATTCCTGTGCTGAGATACAGGCTGCTCCAACCTGCTGTAAAATGCTTGATTTCGAGAGTGAGCGAAACTAATGAAAACATTGTTGGGGTAAAACCTAAAGGGAAAGGCCTAGCACCAAATTGCATTGGCCATCTGATCTAACTTCTGGAGGCAGTCAAAATGAGTATTTGAATTCTTCCCTACCTTATTACTGTGCTGAGATACAGGCTGCTCCAACCTGCTGTAAAATGCTTGATTTCGAGAGTGAGCGAAACTAATGAAAACATTGTTGGGGTAAAACCTAAAGGGAAAGGCCTAGCACCAAATCCAATTTGCCATCTGATCTAACTTCTGGAGGCAGTCAAAATGAGTATTTGAATTCTTCCCTACCTTATTCCTGTGCTGAGATACAGGCTGCTCCAACCTGCTGTAAAATGCTTGATTTCGAGGGTGAGCGAAACTAATGAAAACATTGTTGGGGTAAAACCTAAAGGGAAAGGCCTAGCACCAAATCCAATTTGCCATCTGATCTAACTTCTGGAGGCAGTCAAAATGATCCTTAGAATTCTTCCCTACCTTATTCCTGTGCTGAGATACAGGCTGCTCCAACCTGCTGTAAAATGCTTGATTTCGAGAGTGAGCGAAACTAATGAAAACATTGTTGGGGTAAAACCTAAAGGGAAAGACCTAGCACCAAATCCCATTTGCCATCTGATCTAACTTCTGGAGGCAGTCAAAATGATCCTTAGAATTCTTCCCTACCTTATTCCTGTGCTGAGATACAGGCTGCTCCAACCTGCTGTAAAATGCTTGATTTCGAGAGTGAGAGAAACTAATGAAAATATTGTTGGGGTAAAATTAAAGGGAAAGGCCTAGCACCAAATTGCATTGGCCATCTGATCTAACTTCTGGAGGCAGTCAAAATGATCCTTAGAATTCTTCCCTACCTTTTTACTGTGCTGAGATACAGGCCGCTCCAACCTGCTGTAAAATGCTTGATTTCGAGAGTGAGCGAAACTAATGAAAACATTGTTGGGGTAAAACCTAAAGGGAAAGGCCTAGCACCAAATCCAATTTGCCATCTGATCTAACTTCTGGAGGCAGTCAAAATGATCCTTAGAATTCTTCCCTACCTTATTCCTGTGCTGAGATACAGGCTGCTCCAACCTGCTGTAAAATGCTTGATTTCGAGAGTGAGCGAAACTAATGAAAACATTGTTGGGGTAAAACCTAAAGGGAAAGGCCTAGCACCAAATTGCATTGGCCATCTGATCTAACTTCTGGAGGCAGTCAAAATGAGTATTTGAATTCTTCCCTACCTTATTACTGTGCTGAGATACAGGCTGCTCCAACCTGCTGTAAAATGCTTGATTTCGAGAGTGAGCGAAACTAATGAAAACATTGTTGGGGTAAAACCTAAAGGGAAAGGCCTAGCACCAAATCCAATTTGCCATCTGATCTAACTTCTGGAGGCAGTCAAAATGAGTATTTGAATTCTTCCCTACCTTATTCCTGTGCTGAGATACAGGCTGCTCCAACCTGCTGTAAAATGCTTGATTTCGAGAGTGAGCGAAACTAATGAAAACATTGTTGGGGTAAAACCTAAAGGGAAAGGCCTAGCACCAAATCCAATTTGCCATCTGATCTAACTTCTGGAGGCAGTCAAAATGATCCTTAGAATTCTTCCCTACCTTATTCCTGTGCTGAGATACAGGCTGCTCCAACCTGCTGTAAAATGCTTGATTTCGAGAGTGAGCGAAACTAATGAAAACATTGTTGGGGTAAAACCTAAAGGGAAAGACCTAGCACCAAATCCAATTTGCCATCTGATCTAACTTCTGGAGGCAGTCAAAATGATCCTTAGAATTCTTCCCTACCTTATTCCTGTGCTGAGATACAGGCCGCTCCAACCTGCTGTAAAATGCTTGATTTCGAGAGTGAGCGAAACTAATGAAAACATTGTTGGGGTAAAACCTAAAGGGAAAGGCCTAGCACCAAATCCAATTTGCCATCTGATCTAACTTCTGGAGGCAGTCAAAATGATCCTTAGAATTCTTCCCTACCTTATTCCTGTGCTGAGATACAGGCTGCTCCAACCTGCTGTAAAATGCTTGATTTCGAGAGTGAGCGAAACTAATGAAAACATTGTTGGGGTAAAACCTAAAGGGAAAGGCCTAGCACCAAATTGCATTGGCCATCTGATCTAACTTCTGGAGGCAGTCAAAATGATCCTTAGAATTCTTCCCTACCTTATTCTTGTGCTGAGATACAGGCTGCTCCAACCTGCTGTAAAATGCTTGATTTCGAGAGTGAACAAAACTAATGAAAACATTGTTGGGGTAAAACCTAAAGGGAAAGGCCTAGCACCAAATCCAATTTGCCATCTGATCTAACTTCTGGAGGCAGTCAAAATGATCCTTAGAATTCTTCCCTACCTTATTCCTGTGCTGAGATACAGGCTGCTCCAACCTGCTGTAAAATGCTTGATTTCGAGAGTGAGCGAAACTAATGAAAACATTGTTGGGGTAAAACCTAAAGGGAAAGACCTAGCACCAAATCCAATTTGCCATCTGATCTAACTTCTGGAGGCAGTCAAAATGATCCTTAGAATTCTTCCCTACCTTATTCCTGTGCTGAGATACAGGCTGCTCCAACCTGCTGTAAAATGCTTGATTTCGAGAGTGAGCGAAACTAATGAAAACATTGTTGGGGTAAAACCTAAAGGGAAAGACTTAGCACCAAATCCAATTTGCCATCTGATCTAACTTCTGGAGGCAGTCAAAATGATCCTTAGAATTCTTCCCTACCTTATTCCTGTGCTGAGATACAGGCTGCTCCAACCTGCTGTAAAATGCTTGATTTCGAGAGTGAGCGAAACTAATGAAAACATTGTTGGGGTAAAACCTAAAGGGAAAGGCCTAGCACCAAATTGCATTGGCCATCTGATCTAACTTCTGGAGGCAGTCAAAATGAGTATTTGAATTCTTCCCTACCTTATTCCTGTGCTGAGATACAGGCTGCTCCAACCTGCTGTAAAATGCTTGATTTCGAGAGTGAGCGAAACTAATGAAAACATTGTTGGGGTAAAACCTAAAGGGAAAGGCCTAGCACCAAATTGCATTGGCCATCTGATCTAACTTCTGGAGGCAGTCAAAATGAGTATTTGAATTCTTCCCTACCTTATTACTGTGCTGAGATACAGGCTGCTCCAACCTGCTGTAAAATGCTTGATTTCGAGAGTGAGCGAAACTAATGAAAACATTGTTGGGGTAAAACCTAAAGGGAAAGGCCTAGCACCAAATCCAATTTGCCATCTGATCTAACTTCTGGAGGCAGTCAAAATGAGTATTTGAATTCTTCCCTACCTTATTCCTGTGCTGAGATACAGGCTGCTCCAACCTGCTGAAAAATGCTTGATTTCGAGGGTGAGCGAAACTAATGAAAACATTGTTGGGGTAAAACCTAAAGGGAAAGGCCTAGCACCAAATCCAATTTGCCATCTGATCTAACTTCTGGAGGCAGTCAAAATGATCCTTAGAATTCTTCCCTACCTTATTCCTGTGCTGAGATACAGGCTGCTCCAACCTGCTGTAAAATGCTTGATTTCGAGAGTGAGCGAAACTAATGAAAACATTGTTGGGGTAAAACCTAAAGGGAAAGGCCTAGCACCACATTGCATTGGCCATCTGATCTAACTTCTGGAGGCAGTCAAAATGATCCTTAGAATTCTTCCCTACCTTATTCTTGTGCTGAGATACAGGCTGCTCCAACCTGCTGTAAAATGCTTGATTTCGAGAGTGAACAAAACTAATGAAAACATTGTTGGGGTAAAACCTAAAGGGAAAGGCCTAGCACCAAATCCAATTTGCCATCTGATCTAACTTCTGGAGGCAGTCAAAATGATCCTTAGAATTCTTCCCTACCTTATTCCTGTGCTGAGATACAGGCTGCTCCAACCTGCTGTAAAATGCTTGATTTCGAGAGTGAGCGAAACTAATGAAAACATTGTTGGGGTAAAACCTAAAGGGAAAGACCTAGCACCAAATCCAATTTGCCATCTGATCTAACTTCTGGAGGCAGTCAAAATGATCCTTAGAATTCTTCCCTACCTTATTCCTGTGCTGAGATACAGGCTGCTCCAACCTGCTGTAAAATGCTTGATTTCGAGAGTGAGCGAAACTAATGAAAACATTGTTGGGGTAAAACCTAAAGGGAAAGACTTAGCACCAAATCCAATTTGCCATCTGATCTAACTTCTGGAGGCAGTCAAAATGATCCTTAGAATTCTTCCCTACCTTATTCCTGTGCTGAGATACAGGCTGCTCCAACCTGCTGTAAAATGCTTGATTTCGAGAGTGAGCGAAACTAATGAAAACATTGTTGGGGTAAAACCTAAAGGGAAAGGCCTAGCACCAAATTGCATTGGCCATCTGATCTAACTTCTGGAGGCAGTCAAAATGAGTATTTGAATTCTTCCCTACCTTATTCCTGTGCTGAGATACAGGCTGCTCCAACCTGCTGTAAAATGCTTGATTTCGAGAGTGAGCGAAACTAATGAAAACATTGTTGGGGTAAAACCTAAAGGGAAAGGCCTAGCACCAAATTGCATTGGCCATCTGATCTAACTTCTGGAGGCAGTCAAAATGAGTATTTGAATTCTTCCCTACCTTATTACTGTGCTGAGATACAGGCTGCTCCAACCTGCTGTAAAATGCTTGATTTCGAGAGTGAGCGAAACTAATGAAAACATTGTTGGGGTAAAACCTAAAGGGAAAGGCCTAGCACCAAATCCAATTTGCCATCTGATCTAACTTCTGGAGGCAGTCAAAATGAGTATTTGAATTCTTCCCTACCTTATTCCTGTGCTGAGATACAGGCTGCTCCAACCTGCTGTAAAATGCTTGATTTCGAGAGTGAGCGAAACTAATGAAAACATTGTTGGGGTAAAACCTAAAGGGAAAGGCCTAGCACCAAATCCAATTTGCCATCTGATCTAACTTCTGGAGGCAGTCAAAATGATCCTTAGAATTCTTCCCTACCTTATTCCTGTGCTGAGATACAGGCTGCTCCAACCTGCTGTAAAATGCTTGATTTCGAGAGTGAGCGAAACTAATGAAAACATTGTTGGGGTAAAACCTAAAGGGAAAGACCTAGCACCAAATCCCATTTGCCATCTGATCTAACTTCTGGAGGCAGTCAAAATGATCCTTAGAATTCTTCCCTACCTTATTCCTGTGCTGAGATACAGGCTGCTCCAACCTGCTGTAAAATGCTTGATTTCGAGAGTGAGAGAAACTAATGAAAACATTGTTGGGGTAAAATTAAAGGGAAAGGCCTAGCACCAAATTGCATTGGCCATCTGATCTAACTTCTGGAGGCAGTCAAAATGATCCTTAGAATTCTTCCCTACCTTTTTACTGTGCTGAGATACAGGCCGCTCCAACCTGCTGTAAAATGCTTGATTTCGAGAGTGAGCGAAACTAATGAAAACATTGTTGGGGTAAAACCTAAAGGGAAAGGCCTAGCACCAAATCCAATTTGCCATCTGATCTAACTTCTGGAGGCAGTCAAAATGATCCTTAGAATTCTTCCCTACCTTATTCCTGTGCTGAGATACAGGCTGCTCCAACCTGCTGTAAAATGCTTGATTTCGAGAGTGAGCGAAACTAATGAAAACATTGTTGGGGTAAAACCTAAAGGGAAAGGCCTAGCACCAAATTGCATTGGCCATCTGATCTAACTTCTGGAGGCAGTCAAAATGATCCTTAGAATTCTTCCCTACCTTATTCTTGTGCTGAGATACAGGCTGCTCCAACCTGCTGTAAAATGCTTGATTTCGAGAGTGAACAAAACTAATGAAAACATTGTTGGGGTAAAACCTAAAGGGAAAGGCCTAGCACCAAATCCAATTTGCCATCTGATCTAACTTCTGGAGGCAGTCAAAATGATCCTTAGAATTCTTCCCTACCTTATTCCTGTGCTGAGATACAGGCTGCTCCAACCTGCTGTAAAATGCTTGATTTCGAGAGTGAGCGAAACTAATGAAAACATTGTTGGGGTAAAACCTAAAGGGAAAGACCTAGCACCAAATCCAATTTGCCATCTGATCTAACTTCTGGAGGCAGTCAAAATGATCCTTAGAATTCTTCCCTACCTTATTCCTGTGCTGAGATACAGGCTGCTCCAACCTGCTGTAAAATGCTTGATTTCGAGAGTGAGCGAAACTAATGAAAACATTGTTGGGGTAAAACCTAAAGGGAAAGGCCTAGCACCAAATTGCATTGGCCATCTGATCTAACTTCTGGAGGCAGTCAAAATGAGTATTTGAATTCTTCCCTACCTTATTACTGTGCTGAGATACAGGCTGCTCCAACCTGCTGTAAAATGCTTGATTTCGAGAGTGAGCGAAACTAATGAAAACATTGTTGGGGTAAAACCTAAAGGGAAAGGCCTAGCACCAAATCCAATTTGCCATCTGATCTAACTTCTGGAGGCAGTCAAAATGAGTATTTGAATTCTTCCCTACCTTATTCCTGTGCTGAGATACAGGCTGCTCCAACCTGCTGTAAAATGCTTGATTTCGAGGGTGAGCGAAACTAATGAAAACATTGTTGGGGGTAAAACCTAAAGGGAAAGGCCTAGCACCAAATCCAATTTGCCATCTGATCTAACTTCTGGAGGCAGTCAAAATGATCCTTAGAATTCTTCCCTACCTTATTCCTGTGCTGAGATACAGGCTGCTCCAACCTGCTGTAAAATGCTTGATTTCGAGAGTGAGCGAAACTAATGAAAACATTGTTGGGGTAAAACCTAAAGGGAAAGACCTAGCACCAAATCCAATTTGCCATCTGATCTAACTTCTGGAGGCAGTCAAAATGATCCTTAGAATTCTTCCCTACCTTATTCCTGTGCTGAGATACAGGCTGCTCCAACCTGCTGTAAAATGCTTGATTTCGAGAGTGAGCGAAACTAATGAAAACATTGTTGGGGTAAAACCTAAAGGGAAAGACCTAGCACCAAATCCAATTTGCCATCTGATCCAACTTCTGGAGGCAGTCAAAATGATCCTTAGAATTCTTCCCTACCTTATTCCTGTGCTGAGATACAGGCTGCTCCAACCTGCTGTAAAATGCTTGATTTCGAGAGTGAGCGAAACTAATGAAAACATTGTTGGGGTAAAACCTAAAGGGAAAGACTTAGCACCAAATCCAATTTGCCATCTGATCTAACTTCTGGAGGCAGTCAAAATGATCCTTAGAATTCTTCCCTACCTTATTCCTGTGCTGAGATACAGGCTGCTCCAACCTGCTGTAAAATGCTTGATTTCGAGAGTGAGCGAAACTAATGAAAACATTGTTGGGGTAAAAACCTAAAGGGAAAGGCCTAGCACCAAATTGCATTGGCCATCTGATCTAACTTCTGGAGGCAGTCAAAATGAGTATTTGAATTCTTCCCTACCTTATTCCTGTGCTGAGATACAGGCTGCTCCAACCTGCTGTAAAATGCTTGATTTCGAGAGTGAGCGAAACTAATGAAAACATTGTTGGGGTAAAACCTAAAGGGAAAGGCCTAGCACCAAATTGCATTGGCCATCTGATCTAACTTCTGGAGGCAGTCAAAATGAGTATTTGAATTCTTCCCTACCTTATTCCTGTGCTGAGATACAGGCTGCTCCAACCTGCTGTAAAATGCTTGATTTCGAGAGTGAGCGAAACTAATGAAAACATTGTTGGGGTAAAACCTAAAGGGAAAGACCTAGCACCAAATCCAATTTGCCATCTGATCTAACTTCTGGAGGCAGTCAAAATGAGTATTTGAATTCTTCCCTACCTTATTCCTGTGCTGAGATACAGGCTGCTCCAACCTGCTGTAAAATGCTTGATTTCGAGAGTGAGCGAAACTAATGAAAACATTGTTGGGGTAAAACCTAAAGGGAAAGGCCTAGCACCAAATTGCATTGGCCATCTGATCTAACTTCTGGAGGCAGTCAAAATGATCCTTAGAATTCTTCCCTACCTTATTCCTGTGCTGAGATACAGGCTGCTCCAACCTGCTGTAAAATGCTTGATTTCGAGAGTGAGCGAAACTAATGAAAACATTGTTGGGGTAAAACCTAAAGGGAAAGACCTAGCACCAAATCCAATTTGCCATCTGATCTAACTTCTGGAGGCAGTCAAAATGATCCTTAGAATTCTTCCCTACCTTATTCCTGTGCTGAGATACAGGCTGCTCCAACCTGCTGTAAAATGCTTGATTTCGAGAGTGAGCGAAACTAATGAAAACATTGTTGGGGTAAAACCTAAAGGGAAAGACCTAGCACCAAATCCAATTTGCCATCTGATCTAACTTCTGGAGGCAGTCAAAATGAGCATTTGAATTCTTCCCTACCTTATTCCTGTGCTGAGATACAGGCTGCTCCAACCTGCTGTAAAATGCTTGATTTCGAGAGTGAGCGAAACTAATGAAAACATTGTTGGGGTAAAACCTAAAGGGAAAGGCCTAGCACCAAATTGCATTGGCCATCTGATCTAACTTCTGGAGGCAGTCAAAATGATCCTTAGAATTCTTCCCTACCTTATTCCTGTGCTGAGATACAGGCTGCTCCAACCTGCTGTAAAATGCTTGATTTCGAGAGTGAGCGAAACTAATGAAAACATTGTTGGGGTAAAACCTAAAGGGAAAGGCCTAGCACCAAATCCAATTTGCCATCTGATCTAACTTCTGGAGGCAGTCAAAATGAGTATTTGAATTCTTCCCTACCTTATTCCTGTGCTGAGATACAGGCTGCTCCAACCTGCTGTAAAATGCTTGATTTCGAGAGTGAGCGAAACTAATGAAAACATTGTTGGGGTAAAACCTAAAGGGAAAGGCCTAGCACCAAATCCAATTTGCCATCTGATCTAACTTCTGGAGGCAGTCAAAATGATCCTTAGAATTCTTCCCTACCTTATTCCTGTGCTGAGATACAGGCTGCTCCAACCTGCTGTAAAATGCTTGATTTCGAGAGTGAGCGAAACTAATGAAAACATTGTTGGGGTAAAACCTAAAGGGAAAGACCTAGCACCAAATCCAATTTGCCATCTGATCTAACTTCTGGAGGCAGTCAAAATGATCCTTAGAATTCTTCCCTACCTTATTCCTGTGCTGAGATACAGGCTGCTCCAACCTGCTGTAAAATGCTTGATTTCGAGAGTGAGCGAAACTAATGAAAACATTGTTGGGGTAAAACCTAAAGGGAAAGACCTAGCACCAAATCCAATTTGCCATCTGATCTAACTTCTGGAGGCAGTCAAAATGATCCTTAGAATTCTTCCCTACCTTATTCCTGTGCTGAGATACAGGCTGCTCCAACCTGCTGTAAAATGCTTGATTTCGAGAGTGAGCGAAACTAATGAAAACATTGTTGGGGTAAAACCTAAAGGGAAAGGCCTAGCACCAAATTGCATTGGCCATCTGATCTAACTTCTGGAGGCAGTCAAAATGATCCTTAGAATTCTTCCCTACCTTATTCCTGTGCTGAGATACAGGCTGCTCCAACCTGCTGTAAAATGCTTGATTTCGAGAGTGAGCGAAACTAATGAAAACATTGTTGGGGTAAAACCTAAAGGGAAAGACCTAGCACCAAATCGAATTTGCCATCTGATCTAACTTCTGGAGGCAGTCAAAATGAGCATTTGAATTCTTCCCTACCTTATTACTGTGCTGAGATACAGGCTGCTCCAACCTGCTGTAAAATGCTTGATTTCGAGAGTGAGCGAAACTAATGAAAGCATTGTTGGGGTAAAACCTAAAGGGAAAGGCCTAGCACCAAATTGCATTGGCCATCTGATCTAACTTCTGAAGGCAGTCAAAATGAGTATTTGAATTCTTCCCTACCTTATTCCTGTGCTGAGATACAGGCTGCTCCAACCTGCTGTAAAATGCTTGATTTCGAGAGTGAGCGAAACTAATGAAAACATTGTTGGGGTAAAACCTAAAGGGAAAGGCCTAGCACCAAATCCAATTTGCCATCTGATCTAACTTCTGGAGGCAGTCAAAATGATCCTTAGAATTCTTCCCTACCTTATTCCTGTGCTGAGATACAGGCTGCTCCAACCTGCTGTAAAATGCTTGATTTCGAGAGTGAGCGAAACTAATGAAAACATTGTTGGGGTAAAACCTAAAGGGAAAGGCCTAGCACCAAATTGCATTGGCCATCTGATCTAACTTCTGGAGGCAGTCAAAATGATCCTTAGAATTCTTCCCTACCTTATTCCTGTGCTGAGATACAGGCTGCTCCAACCTGCTGTAAAATGCTTGATTTCGAGAGTGAGCGAAACTAATGAAAACATTGTTGGGGTAAAACCTAAAGGGAAAGACCTAGCACCAAATCCAATTTGCCATCTGATCTAACTTCTGGAGGCAGTCAAAATGATCCTGAGAATTCTTCCCTACCTTATTCTTGTGCTGAGATACAGGCTGCTCCAACCTGCTGTAAAATGCTTGATTTCGAGAGTGAGCGAAACTAATGAAAACATTGTTGGGGTAAAACCTAAAGGGAAAGACCTAGCACCAAATCCAATTTGCCATCTGATCTAACTTCTGGAGGCAGTCAAAATGAGTATTTGAATTCTTCCCTACCTTATTCCTGTGCTGAGATACAGGCTGCTCCAACCTGCTGTAAAATGCTTGATTTCGAGAGTGAGCGAAACTAATGAAAACATTGTTGGGGTAAAACCTAAAGGGAAAGACCTAGCACCAAATCCAATTTGCCATCTGATCTAACTTCTGGAGGCAGTCAAAATGATCCTTAGAATTCTTCCCTACCTTATTCCTGTGCTGAGATACAGGCTGCTCCAACCTGCTGTAAAATGCTTGATTTCGAGAGTGAGCGAAACTAATGAAAACATTGTTGGGGTAAAACCTAAAGGGAAAGACCTAGCACCAAATCCAATTTGCCATCTGATCTAACTTCTGGAGGCAGTCAAAATGATCCTTAGAATTCTTCCCTACCTTATTCCTGTGCTGAGATACAGGCTGCTCCAACCTGCTGTAAAATGCTTGATTTCGAGAGTGAGCGAAACTAATGAAAACATTGTTGGGGTAAAACCTAAAGGGAAAGACCTAGCACCAAATCCAATTTGCCATCTGATCTAACTTCTGGAGGCAGTCAAAATGATCCTTAGAATTCTTCCCTACCTTATTCCTGTGCTGAGATACAGGCTGCTCCAACCTGCTGTAAAATGCTTGATTTCGAGAGTGAGCGAAACTAATGAAAACATTTTTGGGGTAAAACCTAAAGGGAAAGGCCTAGCACCAAATTGCATTGGCCATCTGATCTAACTTCTGGAGGCAGTCAAAATGATCCTTAGAATTCTTCCCTACCTTATTCCTGTGCTGAGATACAGGCTGCTCCAACCTGCTGTAAAATGCTTGATTTCGAGAGTGAGCGAAACTAATGAAAACATTGTTGGGGTAAAACCTAAAGGGAAAGGCCTAGCACCAAATTGCATTGGCCATCTGATCTAACTTCTGGAGGCAGTCAAAATGAGTATTTGAATTCTTCCCTACCTTATTCCTGTGCTGAGATACAGGCTGCTCCAACCTGCTGTAAAATGCTTGATTTCGAGAGTGAGCGAAACTAATGAAAACATTGTTGGGGTAAAACCTAAAGGGAAAGGCCTAGCACCAAATTGCATTGGCCATCTGATCTAACTTCTGGAGGCAGTCAAAATGAGTATTTGAATTCTTCCCTACCTTATTCCTGTGCTGAGATACAGGCTGCTCCAACCTGCTGTAAAATGCTTGATTTCGAGAGTGAGCGAAACTAATGAAAACATTGTTGGGGTAAAACCTAAAGGGAAAGACCTAGCACCAAATCCAATTTGCCATCTGATCTAACTTCTGGAGGCAGTCAAAATGATCCTTAGAATTCTTCCCTACCTTATTCCTGTGCTGAGATACAGGCTGCTCCAACCTGCTGTAAAATGCTTGATTTCGAGAGTGAGCGAAACTAATGAAAACATTGTTGGGGTAAAACCTAAAGGGAAAGACCTAGCACCAAATCCAATTTGCCATCTGATCTAACTTCTGGAGGCAGTCAAAATGAGCATTTGAATTCTTCCCTACCTTATTCCTGTGCTGAGATACAGGCTGCTCCAACCTGCTGTAAAATGCTTGATTTCGAGAGTGAGCGAAACTAATGAAAACATTGTTGGGGTAAAACCTAAAGGGAAAGGCCTAGCACCAAATTGCATTGGCCATCTGATCTAACTTCTGGAGGCAGTCAAAATGATCCTTAGAATTCTTCCCTACCTTATTCCTGTGCTGAGATACAGGCTGCTCCAACCTGCTGTAAAATGCTTGATTTCGAGAGTGAGCGAAACTAATGAAAACATTGTTGGGGTAAAACCTAAAGGGAAAGACCTAGCACCAAATCCAATTTGCCATCTGATCTAACTTCTGGAGGCAGTCAAAATGATCCTTAGAATTCTTCCCTACCTTATTCCTGTGCTGAGATACAGGCTGCTCCAACCTGCTGTAAAATGCTTGATTTCGAGAGTGAGCGAAACTAATGAAAACATTGTTGGGGTAAAACCTAAAGGGAAAGGCCTAGCACCAAATTGCATTGGCCATCTGATCTAACTTCTGGAGGCAGTCAAAATGATCCTTAGAATTCTTCCCTACCTTATTCCTGTGCTGAGATACAGGCTGCTCCAACCTGCTGTAAAATGCTTGATTTCGAGAGTGAGCGAAACTAATGAAAACATTGTTGGGGTAAAACCTAAAGGGAAAGACCTAGCACCAAATCCAATTTGCCATCTGATCTAACTTCTGGAGGCAGTCAAAATGAGCATTTGAATTCTTCCCTACCTTATTCCTGTGCTGAGATACAGGCTGCTCCAACCTGCTGTAAAATGCTTGATTTCGAGAGTGAGCGAAACTAATGAAAGCATTGTTGGGGTAAAACCTAAAGGGAAAGGCCTAGCACCAAATTGCATTGGCCATCTGATCTAACTTCTGAAGGCAGTCAAAATGAGTATTTGAATTCTTCCCTACCTTATTCCTGTGCTGAGATACAGGCTGCTCCAACCTGCTGTAAAATGCTTGATTTCGAGAGTGAGCAAAACTAATGAAAACATTGTTGGGGTAAAACCTAAAGGGAAAGGCCTAGCACCAAATCCAATTTGCCATCTGATCTAACTTCTGGAGGCAGTCAAAATGATCCTTAGAATTCTTCCCTACCTTATTCCTGTGCTGAGATACAGGCTGCTCCAACCTGCTGTAAAATGCTTGATTTCGAGAGTGAGCGAAACTAATGAAAACATTGTTGGGGTAAAACCTAAAGGGAAAGGCCTAGCACCAAATTGCATTGGCCATCTGATCTAACTTCTGGAGGCAGTCAAAATGAGTATTTGAATTCTTCCCTACCTTATTCCTGTGCTGAGATACAGGCTGCTCCAACCTGCTGTAAAATGCTTGATTTCGAGAGTGAGCGAAACTAATGAAAACATTGTTGGGGTAAAACCTAAAGGGAAAGACCTAGCACCAAATCCAATTTGCCATCTGATCTAACTTCTGGAGGCAGTCAAAATGATCCTTAGAATTCTTCCCTACCTTATTCTTGTGCTGAGATACAGGCTGCTCCAACCTGCTGTAAAATGCTTGATTTCGAGAGTGAGCGAAACTAATGAAAACATTGTTGGGGTAAAACCTAAAGGGAAAGGCCTAGCACCAAATTGCATTGGCCATCTGATCTAACTTCTGGAGGCAGTCAAAATGATCCTTAGAATTCTTCCCTACCTTATTCCTGTGCTGAGATACAGGCTGCTCCAACCTGCTGTAAAATGCTTGATTTCGAGAGTGAGCGAAACTAATGAAAACATTGTTGGGGTAAAACCTAAAGGGAAAGACCTAGCACCAAATCCAATTTGCCATCTGATCTAACTTCTGGAGGCAGTCAAAATGATCCTTAGAATTCTTCCCTACCTTATTCCTGTGCTGAGATACAGGCTGCTCCAACCTGCTGTAAAATGCTTGATTTCGAGAGTGAGCGAAACTAATGAAAACATTGTTGGGGTAAAACCTAAAGGGAAAGACCTAGCACCAAATCCAATTTGCCATCTGATCTAACTTCTGGAGGCAGTCAAAATGATCCTTAGAATTCTTCCCTACCTTATTCCTGTGCTGAGATACAGGCTGCTCCAACCTGCTGTAAAATGCTTGATTTCGAGAGTGAGCGAAACTAATGAAAACATTGTTGGGGTAAAACCTAAAGGGAAAGGCCTAGCACCAAATTGCATTGGCCATCTGATCTAACTTCTGGAGGCAGTCAAAATGATCCTTAGAATTCTTCCCTACCTTATTCCTGTGCTGAGATACAGGCTGCTCCAACCTGCTGTAAAATGCTTGATTTCGAGAGTGAGCGAAACTAATGAAAACATTGTTGGGGTAAAACCTAAAGGGAAAGACCTAGCACCAAATCCAATTTGCCATCTGATCTAACTTCTGGAGGCAGTCAAAATGAGCATTTGAATTCTTCCCTACCTTATTCCTGTGCTGAGATACAGGCTGCTCCAACCTGCTGTAAAATGCTTGATTTCGAGAGTGAGCGAAACTAATGAAAGCATTGTTGGGGTAAAACCTAAAGGGAAAGGCCTAGCACCAAATTGCATTGGCCATCTGATCTAACTTCTGAAGGCAGTCAAAATGAGTATTTGAATTCTTCCCTACCTTATTCCTGTGCTGAGATACAGGCTGCTCCAACCTGCTGTAAAATGCTTGATTTCGAGAGTGAGCAAAACTAATGAAAACATTGTTGGGGTAAAACCTAAAGGGAAAGGCCTAGCACCAAATCCAATTTGCCATCTGATCTAACTTCTGGAGGCAGTCAAAATGATCCTTAGAATTCTTCCCTACCTTATTCCTGTGCTGAGATACAGGCTGCTCCAACCTGCTGTAAAATGCTTGATTTCGAGAGTGAGCGAAACTAATGAAAACATTGTTGGGGTAAAACCTAAAGGGAAAGGCCTAGCACCAAATTGCATTGGCCATCTGATCTAACTTCTGGAGGCAGTCAAAATGAGTATTTGAATTCTTCCCTACCTTATTCCTGTGCTGAGATACAGGCTGCTCCAACCTGCTGTAAAATGCTTGATTTCGAGAGTGAGCGAAACTAATGAAAACATTGTTGGGGTAAAACCTAAAGGGAAAGACCTAGCACCAAATCCAATTTGCCATCTGACCTAACTTCTGGAGGCAGTCAAAATGATCCTTAGAATTCTTCCCTACCTTATTCTTGTGCTGAGATACAGGCTGCTCCAACCTGCTGTAAAATGCTTGATTTCGAGAGTGAGCGAAACTAATGAAAACATTGTTGGGGTAAAACCTAAAGGGAAAGACCTAGCACCAAATTCCATTGGCCATCTGATCTAACTTCTGGAGGCAGTCAAAATGATCCTTAGAATTCTTCCCTACCTTATTCCTGTGCTGAGATACAGGCTGCTCCAACCTGCTGTAAAATGCTTGATTTCGAGAGTGAGCGAAACTAATGAAAACATTGTTGGGGTAAAACCTAAAGGGAAAGACCTAGCACCAAATTGCATTGGCCATCTGATCTAACTTCTGGAGGCAGTCAAAATGATCCTTAGAATTCTTCCCTACCTTATTCCTGTGCTGAGATACAGGCTGCTCCAACCTGCTGTAAAATGCTTGATTTCGAGAGTGAGCGAAACTAATGAAAACATTGTTGGGGTAAAACCTAAAGGGAAAGACCTAGCACCAAATCCAATTTGCCATCTGATCTAACTTCTGGAGGCAGTCAAAATGATCCTTAGAATTCTTCCCTACCTTATTCCTGTGCTGAGATACAGGCTGCTCCAACCTGCTGTAAAATGCTTGATTTCGAGAGTGAGCGAAACTAATGAAAACATTGTTGGGGTAAAACCTAAAGGGAAAGACCTAGCACCAAATCGAATTTGCCATCTGATCTAACTTCTGGAGGCAGTCAAAATGAGCATTTGAATTCTTCCCTACCTTATTACTGTGCTGAGATACAGGCTGCTCCAACCTGCTGTAAAATGCTTGATTTCGAGAGTGAGCGAAACTAATGAAAACATTGTTGGGGTAAAACCTAAAGGGAACGGCCTAGCACCAAATTGCATTGGCCATCTGATCTAACTTCTGAAGGCAGTCAAAATGAGTATTTGAATTCTTCCCTACCTTATTCCTGTGCTGAGATACAGGCTGCTCCAACCTGCTGTAAAATGCTTGATTTCGAGAGTGAGCGAAACTAATGAAAACATTGTTGGGGTAAAACCTAAAGGGAAAGGCCTAGCACCAAATTGCATTGGCCATCTGATCTAACTTCTGGAGGCAGTCAAAATGATCCTTAGAATTCTTCCCTACCTTATTCCTGTGCTGAGATACAGGCTGCTCCAACCTGCTGTAAAATGCTTGATTTCGAGAGTGAGCGAAACTAATGAAAACATTGTTGGGGTAAAACCTAAAGGGAAAGGCCTAGCACCAAATCCAATTTGCCATCTGATCTAACTTCTGGAGGCAGTCAAAATGATCCTTAGAATTCTTCCCTACCTTATTCCTGTGCTGAGATACAGGCTGCTCCAACCTGCTGTAAAATGCTTGATTTCGAGAGTGAGCGAAACTAATGAAAACATTGTTGGGGTAAAACCTAAAGGGAAAGGCCTAGCACCAAATTGCATTGGCCATCTGATCTAACTTCTGGAGGCAGTCAAAATGAGTATTTGAATTCTTCCCTACCTTATTCCTGTGCTGAGATACAGGCTGCTCCAACCTGCTGTAAAATGCTTGATTTCGAGAGTGAGCGAAACTAATGAAAACATTGTTGGGGTAAAACCTAAAGGGAAAGACCTAGCACCAAATCCAATTTGCCATCTGATCTAACTTCTGGAGGCAGTCAAAATGAGTATTTGAATTCTTCCCTACCTTATTCCTGTGCTGAGATACAGGCTGCTCCAACCTGCTGTAAAATGCTTGATTTCGAGAGTGAGCGAAACTAATGAAAACATTGTTGGGGTAAAACCTAAAGGGAAAGACCTAGCACCAAATCCAATTTGCCATCTGATCTAACTTCTGGAGGCAGTCAAAATGATCCTTAGAATTCTTCCCTACCTTATTCCTGTGCTGAGATACAGGCTGCTCCAACCTGCTGTAAAATGCTTGATTTCGAGAGTGAGCGAAACTAATGAAAACATTGTTGGGGTAAAACCTAAAGGGAAAGGCCTAGCACCAAATTGCATTGGCCATCTGATCTAACTTCTGGAGGCAGTCAAAATGAGTATTTGAATTCTTCCCTACCTTATTCCTGTGCTGAGATACAGGCTGCTCCAACCTGCTGTAAAATGCTTGATTTCGAGAGTGAGCGAAACTAATGAAAACATTGTTGGGGTAAAACCTAAAGGGAAAGACCTAGCACCAAATCCAATTTGCCATCTGATCTAACTTCTGGAGGCAGTCAAAATGAGTATTTGAATTCTTCCCTACCTTATTCCTGTGCTGAGATACAGGCTGCTCCAACCTGCTGTAAAATGCTTGATTTCGAGAGTGAGCGAAACTAATGAAAACATTGTTGGGGTAAAACCTAAAGGGAAAGACCTAGCACCAAATCCAATTTGCCATCTGATCTAACTTCTGGAGGCAGTCAAAATGATCCTTAGAATTCTTCCCTACCTTATTCCTGTGCTGAGATACAGGCTGCTCCAACCTGCTGTAAAATGCTTGATTTCAAGAGTTAGCGAAACTAATGAAAACATTGTTGGGGTAAAACCTAAAGGGAAAGACCTAGCACCAAATCCAATTTGCCATCTGATCTAACTTCTGGAGGCAGTCAAAATGAGTATTTGAATTCTTCCCTACCTTATTCCTGTGCTGAGATACAGGCTGCTCCAACCTGCTGTAAAATGCTTGATTTCGAGAGTGAGCGAAACTAATGAAAACATTGTTGGGGTAAAACCTAAAGGGAAAGACCTAGCACCAAATCCAATTTGCCATCTGATCTAACTTCTGGAGGCAGTCAAAATGATCCTTAGAATTCTTCCCTACCTTATTCCTGTGCTGAGATACAGGCTGCTCCAACCTGCTGTAAAATGCTTGATTTCGAGAGTGAGCGAAACTAATGAAAACATTGTTGGGGTAAAACCTAAAGGGAAAGACCTAGCACCAAATCCAATTTGCCATCTGATCTAACTTCTGGAGGCAGTCAAAATGATCCTTAGAATTCTTCCCTACCTTATTCCTGTGCTGAGATACAGGCTGCTCCAACCTGCTGTAAAATGCTTGATTTCGAGAGTGAGCGAAACTAATGAAAACATTGTTGGGGTAAAACCTAAAGGGAAAGACCTAGCACCAAATCCAATTGGCCATCTGATCTAACTTCTGGAGGCAGTCAAAATGAGTATTTGAATTCTTCCCTACCTTATTCCTGTGCTGAGATACAGGCTGCTCCAACCTGCTGTAAAATGCTTGATTTCGAGAGTGAGCGAAACTAATGAAAACATTGTTGGGGTAAAACCTAAAGGGAAAGACCTAGCACCAAATTGCATTGCCCATCTGATCTAACTTCTGGAGGCAGTCAAAATGATCCTTAGAATTCTTCCCTACCTTATTCCTGTGCTGAGATACAGGCTGCTCCAACCTGCTGTAAAATGCTTGATTTCGAGAGTGAGCGAAACTAATGAAAACATTGTTGGGGTAAAACCTAAAGGGAAAGACCTAGCACCAAATCCAATTTGCCATCTGATCTAACTTCTGGAGGCACTCAAAATGATCCTTAGAATTCTTCCCTACCTTATTCCTGTGCTGAGATACAGGCTGCTCCAACCTGCTGTAAAATGCTTGATTTCGAGAGTGAGCGAAACTAATGAAAACATTGTTGGGGTAAAACCTAAAGGGAAAGACCTAGCACCAAATCCAATTTGCCATCTGATCTAACTTCTGGAGGCAGTCAAAATGATCCTTAGAATTCTTCCCTACCTTATTCCTGTGCTGAGATACAGGCTGCTCCAACCTGCTGTAAAATGCTTGATTTCGAGAGTGAGCGAAACTAATGAAAACATTGTTGGGGTAAAACCTAAAGGGAAAGACCTAGCACCAAATCCAATTTGCCATCTGATCTAACTTCTGGAGGCAGTCAAAATGATCCTTAGAATTCTTCCCTACCTTATTCCTGTGCTGAGATACAGGCTGCTCCAACCTGCTGTAAAATGCTTGATTTCGAGAGTGAGCGAAACTAATGAAAACATTGTTGGGGTAAAACCTAAAGGGAAAGACCTAGCACCAAATCCAATTTGCCATCTGATCTAACTTCTGGAGGCAGTCAAAATGATCCTTAGAATTCTTCCCTACCTTATTCCTGTGCTGAGATACAGGCTGCTCCAACCTGCTGTAAAATGCTTGATTTCGAGAGTGAGCGAAACTAATGAAAACATTGTTGGGGTAAAACCTAAAGGGAAAGACCTAGCACCAAATCCAATTGGCCATCTGATCTAACTTCTGGAGGCAGTCAAAATGATCCTTAGAATTCTTCCCTACCTTATTCCTGTGCTGAGATACAGGCTGCTCCAACCTGCTGTAAAATGCTTGATTTCGAGAGTGAGCGAAACTAATGAAAACATTGTTGGGGTAAAACCTAAAGGGAAAGACCTAGCACCAAATCCAATTTGCCATCTGATCTAACTTCTGGAGGCAGTCAAAATGATCCTTAGAATTCTTCCCTACCTTATTCCTGTGCTGAGATACAGGCTGCTCCAACCTGCTGTAAAATGCTTGATTTCAAGAGTTAGCGAAACTAATGAAAACATTGTTGGGGTAAAACCTAAAGGGAAAGACCTAGCACCAAATCCAATTTGCCATCTGATCTAACTTCTGGAGGCAGTCAAAATGAGTATTTGAATTCTTCCCTACCTTATTCCTGTGCTGAGATACAGGCTGCTCCAACCTGCTGTAAAATGCTTGATTTCGAGAGTGAGCGAAACTAATGAAAACATTGTTGGGGTAAAACCTAAAGGGAAAGACCTAGCACCAAATTGCATTGGCCATCTGATCTAACTTCTGGAGGCAGTCAAAATGATCCTTAGAATTCTTCCCTACCTTATTCCTGTGCTGAGATACAGGCTGCTCCAACCTGCTGTAAAATGCTTGATTTCGAGAGTGAGCGAAACTAATGAAAACATTGTTGGGGTAAAACCTAAAGGGAAAGACCTAGCACCAAATCCAATTTGCCATCTGATCTAACTTCTGGAGGCACTCAAAATGATCCTTAGAATTCTTCCCTACCTTATTCCTGTGCTGAGATACAGGCTGCTCCAACCTGCTGTAAAATGCTTGATTTCGAGAGTGAGCGAAACTAATGAAAACATTGTTGGGGTAAAACCTAAAGGGAAAGACCTAGCACCAAATCCAATTTGCCATCTGATCTAACTTCTGGAGGCAGTCAAAATGAGTATTTGAATTCTTCCCTACCTTATTCCTGTGCTGAGATACAGGCTGCTCCAACCTGCTGTAAAATGCTTGATTTCGAGAGTGAGCGAAACTAATGAAAACATTGTTGGGGTAAAACCTAAAGGGAAAGACCTAGCACCAAATTGCATTGGCCATCTGATCTAACTTCTGGAGGCAGTCAAAATGATCCTTAGAATTCTTCCCTACCTTATTCCTGTGCTGAGATACAGGCTGCTCCAACCTGCTGTAAAATGCTTGATTTCGAGAGTGAGCGAAACTAATGAAAACATTGTTGGGGTAAAACCTAAAGGGAAAGACCTAGCACCAAATTGCATTGGCCATCTGATCTAACTTCTGGAGGCAGTCAAAATGATCCTTAGAATTCTTCCCTACCTTATTCCTGTGCTGAGATACAGGCTGCTCCAACCTGCTGTAAAATGCTTGATTTCGAGAGTGAGCGAAACTAATGAAAACATTGTTGGGGTAAAACCTAAAGGGAAAGACCTAGCACCAAATCCAATTTGCCATCTGATCTAACTTCTGGAGGCAGTCAAAATGAGTATTTGAATTCTTCCCTACCTTATTCCTGTGCTGAGATACAGGCTGCTCCAACCTGCTGTAAAATGCTTGATTTCGAGAGTGAGCGAAACTAATGAAAACATTGTTGGGGTAAAACCTAAAGGGAAAGACCTAGCACCAAATCCAATTTGCCATCTGATCTAACTTCTGGAGGCACTCAAAATGATCCTTAGAATTCTTCCCTACCTTATTCCTGTGCTGAGATACAGGCTGCTCCAACCTGCTGTAAAATGCTTGATTTCGAGAGTGAGCGAAACTAATGAAAACATTGTTGGGGTAAAACCTAAAGGGAAAGACCTAGCACCAAATCCAATTTGCCATCTGATCTAACTTCTGGAGGCAGTCAAAATGATCCTTAGAATTCTTCCCTACCTTATTCCTGTGCTGAGATACAGGCTGCTCCAACCTGCTGTAAAATGCTTGATTTCGAGAGTGAGCGAAACTAATGAAAACATTGTTGGGGTAAAACCTAAAGGGAAAGACCTAGCACCAAATCCAATTTGCCATCTGATCTAACTTCTGGAGGCAGTCAAAATGATCCTTAGAATTCTTCCCTACCTTATTCCTGTGCTGAGATACAGGCTGCTCCAACCTGCTGTAAAATGCTTGATTTCGAGAGTGAGCGAAACTAATGAAAACATTGTTGGGGTAAAACCTAAAGGGAAAGACCTAGCACCAAATCCAATTTGCCATCTGATCTAACTTCTGGAGGCAGTCAAAATGATCCTTAGAATTCTTCCCTACCTTATTCCTGTGCTGAGATACAGGCTGCTCCAACCTGCTGTAAAATGCTTGATTTCGAGAGTGAGCGAAACTAATGAAAACATTGTTGGGGTAAAACCTAAAGGGAAAGACCTAGCACCAAATCCAATTGGCCATCTGATCTAACTTCTGGAGGCAGTCAAAATGATCCTTAGAATTCTTCCCTACCTTATTCCTGTGCTGAGATACAGGCTGCTCCAACCTGCTGTAAAATGCTTGATTTCGAGAGTGAGCGAAACTAATGAAAACATTGTTGGGGTAAAACCTAAAGGGAAAGACCTAGCACCAAATTCCATTGGCCATCTGATCTAACTTCTGGAGGCAGTCAAAATGATCCTTAGAATTCTTCCCTACCTTATTCCTGTGCTGAGATACAGGCTGCTCCAACCTGCTGTAAAATGCTTGATTTCGAGAGTGAGCGAAACTAATGAAAACATTGTTGGGGTAAAACCTAAAGGGAAAGACCTAGCACCAAATCCAATTGGCCATCTGATCTAACTTCTGGAGGCAGTCAAAATGATCCTTAGAATTCTTCCCTACCTTATTCCTGTGCGGAGATACAGGCTGCTCCAACCTGCTGTAAAATGCTTGATTTCGAGAGTGAGCGAAACTAATGAAAACATTGTTGGGGTAAAACCTAAAGGGAAAGACCTAGCACCAAATCCAATTTGCCATCTGATCTAACTTCTGGAGGCAGTCAAAATGATCCTTAGAATTCTTCCCTACCTTATTCCTGTGCTGAGATACAGGCTGCTCCAACCTGCTGTAAAATGCTTGATTTCAAGAGTTAGCGAAACTAATGAAAACATTGTTGGGGTAAAACCTAAAGGGAAAGACCTAGCACCAAATCCAATTTGCCATCTGATCTAACTTCTGGAGGCAGTCAAAATGAGTATTTGAATTCTTCCCTACCTTATTCCTGTGCTGAGATACAGGCTGCTCCAACCTGCTGTAAAATGCTTGATTTCGAGAGTGAGCGAAACTAATGAAAACATTGTTGGGGTAAAACCTAAAGGGAAAGACCTAGCACCAAATTGCATTGGCCATCTGATCTAACTTCTGGAGGCAGTCAAAATGATCCTTAGAATTCTTCCCTACCTTATTCCTGTGCTGAGATACAGGCTGCTCCAACCTGCTGTAAAATGCTTGATTTCGAGAGTGAGCGAAACTAATGAAAACATTGTTGGGGTAAAACCTAAAGGGAAAGACCTAGCACCAAATCCAATTTGCCATCTGATCTAACTTCTGGAGGCACTCAAAATGATCCTTAGAATTCTTCCCTACCTTATTCCTGTGCTGAGATACAGGCTGCTCCAACCTGCTGTAAAATGCTTGATTTCGAGAGTGAGCGAAACTAATGAAAACATTGTTGGGGTAAAACCTAAAGGGAAAGACCTAGCACCAAATCCAATTTGCCATCTGATCTAACTTCTGGAGGCAGTCAAAATGATCCTTAGAATTCTTCCCTACCTTATTCCTGTGCTGAGATACAGGCTGCTCCAACCTGCTGTAAAATGCTTGATTTCGAGAGTGAGCGAAACTAATGAAAACATTGTTGGGGTAAAACCTAAAGGGAAAGGGCTAGCACCAAATCCAATTTGCCATCTGATCTAACTTCTGGAGGCAGTCAAAATGATCCTTAGAATTCTTCCCTACCTTATTCCTGTGCTGAGATACAGGCTGCTCCAACCTGCTGTGAAATGCTTGATTTCGAGAGTGAGCAAAACTAATGAAAACATTGTTGGGGTAAAACCTAAAGGGAAAGACCTAGCACCAAATCCAATTTGCCATCTGATCTAACTTCTGGAGGCAGTCAAAATGAGTATTTGAATTCTTCCCTACCTTATTCCTGTGCTGAGATACAGGCTGCTCCAACCTGCTGTAAAATGCTTGATTTCGAGAGTGAGCGAAACTAATGAAAACATTGTTGGGGTAAAACCTAAAGGGAAAGACCTAGCACCAAATCCAATTTGCCATCTGATCTAACTTCTGGAGGCAGTCAAAATGATCCTTAGAATTCTTCCCTACCTTATTCCTGTGCTGAGATACAGGCTGCTCCAACCTGCTGTAAAATGCTTGATTTTGAGAGTGAGCGAAACTAATGAAAACATTGTTGGGGTAAAACCTAAAGGGAAAGACCTAGCACCAAATCCAATTTGCCATCTGATCTAACTTCTGGAGGCAGTCAAAATGATCCTTAGAATTCTTCCCTACCTTATTCCTGTGCTGAGATACAGGCTGCTCCAACCTGCTGTAAAATGCTTGATTTCAAGAGTTAGCGAAACTAATGAAAACATTGTTGGGGTAAAACCTAAAGGGAAAGACCTAGCACCAAATCCAATTTGCCATCTGATCTAACTTCTGGAGGCAGTCAAAATGAGTATTTGAATTCTTCCCTACCTTATTCCTGTGCTGAGATACAGGCTGCTCCAACCTGCTGTAAAATGCTTGATTTCGAGAGTGAGCGAAACTAATGAAAACATTGTTGGGGTAAAACCTAAAGGGAAAGACCTAGCACCAAATTGCATTGGCCATCTGATCTAACTTCTGGAGGCAGTCAAAATGATCCTTAGAATTCTTCCCTACCTTATTCCTGTGCTGAGATACAGGCTGCTCCAACCTGCTGTAAAATGCTTGATTTCGAGAGTGAGCGAAACTAATGAAAACATTGTTGGGGTAAAACCTAAAGGGAAAGACCTAGCACCAAATCCAATTTGCCATCTGATCTAACTTCTGGAGGCACTCAAAATGATCCTTAGAATTCTTCCCTACCTTATTCCTGTGCTGAGATACAGGCTGCTCCAACCTGCTGTAAAATGCTTGATTTCGAGAGTGAGCGAAACTAATGAAAACATTGTTGGGGTAAAACCTAAAGGGAAAGACCTAGCACCAAATCCAATTTGCCATCTGATCTAACTTCTGGAGGCAGTCAAAATGAGTATTTGAATTCTTCCCTACCTTATTCCTGTGCTGAGATACAGGCTGCTCCAACCTGCTGTAAAATGCTTGATTTCGAGAGTGAGCGAAACTAATGAAAACATTGTTGGGGTAAAACCTAAAGGGAAAGACCTAGCACCAAATTGCATTGGCCATCTGATCTAACTTCTGGAGGCAGTCAAAATGATCCTTAGAATTCTTCCCTACCTTATTCCTGTGCTGAGATACAGGCTGCTCCAACCTGCTGTAAAATGCTTGATTTCGAGAGTGAGCGAAACTAATGAAAACATTGTTGGGGTAAAACCTAAAGGGAAAGACCTAGCACCAAATCCAATTTGCCATCTGATCTAACTTCTGGAGGCAGTCAAAATGATCCTTAGAATTCTTCCCTACCTTATTCCTGTGCTGAGATACAGGCTGCTCCAACCTGCTGTAAAATGCTTGATTTCGAGAGTGAGCGAAACTAATGAAAACATTGTTGGGGTAAAACCTAAAGGGAAAGACCTAGCACCAAATCCAATTTGCCATCTGATCTAACTTCTGGAGGCAGTCAAAATGATCCTTAGAATTCTTCCCTACCTTATTCCTGTGCTGAGATACAGGCTGCTCCAACCTGCTGTAAAATGCTTGATTTCGAGAGTGAGCGAAACTAATGAAAACATTGTTGGGGTAAAACCTAAAGGGAAAGACCTAGCACCAAATCCAATTTGCCATCTGATCTAACTTCTGGAGGCAGTCAAAATGATCCTTAGAATTCTTCCCTACCTTATTCCTGTGCTGAGATACAGGCTGCTCCAACCTGCTGTAAAATGCTTGATTTCGAGAGTGAGCGAAACTAATGAAAACATTGTTGGGGTAAAACCTAAAGGGAAAGACCTAGCACCAAATCCAATTTGCCATCTGATCTAACTTCTGGAGGCAGTCAAAATGATCCTTAGAATTCTTCCCTACCTTATTCCTGTGCTGAGATACAGGCTGCTCCAACCTGCTGTAAAATGCTTGATTTCGAGAGTGAGCAAAACTAATGAAAACATTGTTGGGGTAAAACCTAAAGGGAAAGACCTAGCACCAAATCCAATTGGCCATCTGATCTAACTTCTGGAGGCAGTCAAAATGATCCTTAGAATTCTTCCCTACCTTATTCCTGTGCTGAGATACAGGCTGCTCCAACCTGCTGTAAAATGCTTGATTTCGAGAGTGAGCGAAACTAATGAAAACATTGTTGGGGTAAAACCTAAAGGGAAAGACCTAGCACCAAATTCCATTGGCCATCTGATCTAACTTCTGGAGGCAGTCAAAATGATCCTTAGAATTCTTCCCTACCTTATTCCTGTGCTGAGATACAGGCTGCTCCAACCTGCTGTAAAATGCTTGATTTCGAGAGTGAGCGAAACTAATGAAAACATTGTTGGGGTAAAACCTAAAGGGAAAGACCTAGCACCAAATCCAATTTGCCATCTGATCTAACTTCTGGAGGCAGTCAAAATGATCCTTAGAATTCTTCCCTACCTTATTCCTGTGCTGAGATACAGGCTGCTCCAACCTGCTGTAAAATGCTTGATTTCGAGAGTGAGCGAAACTAATGAAAACATTGTTGGGGTAAAACCTAAAGGGAAAGACCTAGCACCAAATCCAATTTGCCATCTGATCTAACTTCTGGAGGCAGTCAAAATGATCCTTAGAATTCTTCCCTACCTTATTCCTGTGCTGAGATACAGGCTGCTCCAACCTGCTGTAAAATGCTTGATTTCGAGAGTGAGCGAAACTAATGAAAACATTGTTGGGGTAAAACCTAAAGGGAAAGACCTAGCACCAAATTGCATTGGCCATCTGATCTAACTTCTGGAGGCAGTCAAAATGATCCTTAGAATTCTTCCCTACCTTATTCCTGTGCTGAGATACAGGCTGCTCCAACCTGCTGTAAAATGCTTGATTTCGAGAGTGAGCGAAACTAATGAAAACATTGTTGGGGTAAAACCTAAAGGGAAAGACCTAGCACCAAATCCAATTTGCCATCTGATCTAACTTCTGGAGGCACTCAAAATGATCCTTAGAATTCTTCCCTACCTTATTCCTGTGCTGAGATACAGGCTGCTCCAACCTGCTGTAAAATGCTTGATTTCGAGAGTGAGCGAAACTAATGAAAACATTGTTGGGGTAAAACCTAAAGGGAAAGACCTAGCACCAAATCCAATTAGCCATCTGATCTAACTTCTGGAGGCAGTCAAAATGAGTATTTGAATTCTTCCCTACCTTATTCCTGTGCTGAGATACAGGCTGCTCCAACCTGCTGTAAAATGCTTGATTTCGAGAGTGAGCGAAACTAATGAAAACATTGTTGGGGTAAAACCTAAAGGGAAAGACCTAGCACCAAATTGCATTGGCCATCTGATCTAACTTCTGGAGGCAGTCAAAATGATCCTTAGAATTCTTCCCTACCTTATTCCTGTGCTGAGATACAGGCTGCTCCAACCTGCTGTAAAATGCTTGATTTCGAGAGTGAGCGAAACTAATGAAAACATTGTTGGGGTAAAACCTAAAGGGAAAGACCTAGCACCAAATCCAATTTGCCATCTGATCTAACTTCTGGAGGCACTCAAAATGATCCTTAGAATTCTTCCCTACCTTATTCCTGTGCTGAGATACAGGCTGCTCCAACCTGCTGTAAAATGCTTGATTTCAAGAGTTAGCGAAACTAATGAAAACATTGTTGGGGTAAAACCTAAAGGGAAAGACCTAGCACCAAATCCAATTTGCCATCTGATCTAACTTCTGGAGGCAGTCAAAATGAGTATTTGAATTCTTCCCTACCTTATTCCTGTGCTGAGATACAGGCTGCTCCAACCTGCTGTAAAATGCTTGATTTCGAGAGTGAGCGAAACTAATGAAAACATTGTTGGGGTAAAACCTAAAGGGAAAGACCTAGCACCAAATTGCATTGGCCATCTGATCTAACTTCTGGAGGCAGTCAAAATGATCCTTAGAATTCTTCCCTACCTTATTCCTGTGCTGAGATACAGGCTGCTCCAACCTGCTGTAAAATGCTTGATTTCGAGAGTGAGCGAAACTAATGAAAACATTGTTGGGGTAAAACCTAAAGGGAAAGACCTAGCACCAAATTGCATTGGCCATCTGATCTAACTTCTGGAGGCAGTCAAAATGATCCTTAGAATTCTTCCCTACCTTATTCCTGTGCTGAGATACAGGCTGCTCCAACCTGCTGTAAAATGCTTGATTTCGAGAGTGAGCGAAACTAATGAAAACATTGTTGGGGTAAAACCTAAAGGGAAAGACCTAGCACCAAATCCAATTTGCCATCTGATCTAACTTCTGGAGGCACTCAAAATGATCCTTAGAATTCTTCCCTACCTTATTCCTGTGCTGAGATACAGGCTGCTCCAACCTGCTGTAAAATGCTTGATTTCGAGAGTGAGCGAAACTAATGAAAACATTGTTGGGGTAAAACCTAAAGGGAAAGACCTAGCACCAAATCCAATTTGCCATCTGATCTAACTTCTGGAGGCAGTCAAAATGATCCTTAGAATTCTTCCCTACCTTATTCCTGTGCTGAGATACAGGCTGCTCCAACCTGCTGTAAAATGCTTGATTTCGAGAGTGAGCGAAACTAATGAAAACATTGTTGGGGTAAAACCTAAAGGGAAAGACCTAGCACCAAATCCAATTTGCCATCTGATCTAACTTCTGGAGGCAGTCAAAATGATCCTTAGAATTCTTCCCTACCTTATTCCTGTGCTGAGATACAGGCTGCTCCAACCTGCTGTAAAATGCTTGATTTCGAGAGTGAGCGAAACTAATGAAAACATTGTTGGGGTAAAACCTAAAGGGAAAGACCTAGCACCAAATCCAATTTGCCATCTGATCTAACTTCTGGAGGCAGTCAAAATGATCCTTAGAATTCTTCCCTACCTTATTCCTGTGCTGAGATACAGGCTGCTCCAACCTGCTGTAAAATGCTTGATTTCGAGAGTGAGCGAAACTAATGAAAACATTGTTGGGGTAAAACCTAAAGGGAAAGACCTAGCACCAAATCCAATTGGCCATCTGATCTAACTTCTGGAGGCAGTCAAAATGATCCTTAGAATTCTTCCCTACCTTATTCCTGTGCTGAGATACAGGCTGCTCCAACCTGCTGTAAAATGCTTGATTTCGAGAGTGAGCGAAACTAATGAAAACATTGTTGGGGTAAAACCTAAAGGGAAAGACCTAGCACCAAATTCCATTGGCCATCTGATCTAACTTCTGGAGGCAGTCAAAATGATCCTTAGAATTCTTCCCTACCTTATTCCTGTGCTGAGATACAGGCTGCTCCAACCTGCTGTAAAATGCTTGATTTCGAGAGTGAGCGAAACTAATGAAAACATTGTTGGGGTAAAACCTAAAGGGAAAGACCTAGCACCAAATCCAATTTGCCATCTGATCTAACTTCTGGAGGCAGTCAAAATGATCCTTAGAATTCTTCCCTACCTTATTCCTGTGCTGAGATACAGGCTGCTCCAACCTGCTGTAAAATGCTTGATTTCGAGAGTGAGCGAAACTAATGAAAACATTGTTGGGGTAAAACCTAAAGGGAAAGACCTAGCACCAAATCCAATTTGCCATCTGATCTAACTTCTGGAGGCAGTCAAAATGATCCTTAGAATTCTTCCCTACCTTATTCCTGTGCTGAGATACAGGCTGCTCCAACCTGCTGTAAAATGCTTGATTTCGAGAGTGAGCGAAACTAATGAAAACATTGTTGGGGTAAAACCTAAAGGGAAAGACCTAGCACCAAATCCAATTTGCCATCTGATCTAACTTCTGGAGGCAGTCAAAATGATCCTTAGAATTCTTCCCTACCTTATTCCTGTGCTGAGATACAGGCTGCTCCAACCTGCTGTAAAATGCTTGATTTCGAGAGTGAGCGAAACTAATGAAAACATTGTTGGGGTAAAACCTCAAGGGAAAGGCCTAGCACCAAATTGCATTGGCCATCTGATCTAACTTCTGGAGGCAGTCAAAATGAGTATTTGAATTCTTCCCTACCTTATTCCTGTGCTGAGATACAGGCTGCTCCAACCTGCTGTAAAATGCTTGATTTCGAGAGTGAGCGAAACTAATGAAAACATTGTTGGGGTAAAACCTAAAGGGAAAGACCTAGCACCAAATCCAATTTGCCATCTGATCTAACTTCTGGAGGCAGTCAAAATGATCCTGAGAATTCTTCCCTACCTTATTCTTGTGCTGAGATACAGGCTGCTCCAACCTGCTGTAAAATGCTTGATTTCGAGAGTGAGCGAAACTAATGAAAACATTGTTGGGGTAAAACCTAAAGGGAAAGACCTAGCACCAAATCCAATTTGCCATCTGATCTAACTTCTGGAGGCAGTCAAAATGAGTATTTGAATTCTTCCCTACCTTATTCCTGTGCTGAGATACAGGCTGCTCCAACCTGCTGTAAAATGCTTGATTTCGAGAGTGAGCGAAACTAATGAAAAACATTGTTGGGGTAAAACCTAAAGGGAAAGACCTAGCACCAAATCCAATTTGCCATCTGATCTAACTTCTGGAGGCAGTCAAAATGATCCTTAGAATTCTTCCCTACCTTATTCCTGTGCTGAGATACAGGCTGCTCCAACCTGCTGTAAAATGCTTGATTTCGAGAGTGAGCGAAACTAATGAAAACATTGTTGGGGTAAAACCTAAAGGGAAAGACCTAGCACCAAATCCAATTTGCCATCTGATCTAACTTCTGGAGGCAGTCAAAATGATCCTTAGAATTCTTCCCTACCTTATTCCTGTGCTGAGATACAGGCTGCTCCAACCTGCTGTAAAATGCTTGATTTTGAGAGTGAGCGAAACTAATGAAAACATTGTTGGGGTAAAACCTAAAGGGAAAGACCTAGCACCAAATCCAATTTGCCATCTGATCTAACTTCTGGAGGCAGTCAAAATGATCCTTAGAATTCTTCCCTACCTTATTCCTGTGCTGAGATACAGGCTGCTCCAACCTGCTGTAAAATGCTTGATTTCGAGAGTGAGCGAAACTAATGAAAACATTGTTGGGGTAAAACCTAAAGGGAAAGACCTAGCACCAAATCCAATTTGCCATCTGATCTAACTTCTGGAGGCAGTCAAAATGATCCTTAGAATTCTTCCCTACCTTATTCCTGTGCTGAGATACAGGCTGCTCCAACCTGCTGTAAAATGCTTGATTTCGAGAGTGAGCGAAACTAATGAAAACATTGTTGGGGTAAAACCTAAAGGGAAAGACCTAGCACCAAATCCAATTTGCCATCTGATCTAACTTCTGGAGGCAGTCAAAATGATCCTTAGAATTCTTCCCTACCTTATTCCTGTGCTGAGATACAGGCTGCTCCAACCTGCTGTAAAATGCTTGATTTCGAGAGTGAGCGAAACTAATGAAAACATTGTTGGGGTAAAACCTAAAGGGAAAGACCTAGCACCAAATCCAATTTGCCATCTGATCTAACTTCTGGAGGCAGTCAAAATGATCCTTAGAATTCTTCCCTACCTTATTCCTGTGCTGAGATACAGGCTGCTCCAACCTGCTGTAAAATGCTTGATTTCGAGAGTGAGCGAAACTAATGAAAACATTGTTGGGGTAAAACCTAAAGGGAAAGACCTAGCACCAAATCCAATTTGCCATCTGATCTAACTTCTGGAGGCAGTCAAAATGATCCTTAGAATTCTTCCCTACCTTACTCCTGTGCTGAGATACAGGCTGCTCCAACCTGCTGTAAAATGCTTGATTTCGAGAGTGAGCGAAACTAATGAAAACATTGTTGGGGTAAAACCTAAAGGGAAAGACCTAGCACCAAATCCAATTTGCCATCTGATCTAACTTCTGGAGGCAGTCAAAATGATCCTTAGAATTCTTCCCTACCTTATTCCTGTGCTGAGATACAGGCTGCTCCAACCTGCTGTAAAATGCTTGATTTCGAGAGTGAGCGAAACTAATGAAAACATTGTTGGGGTAAAACCTAAAGGGAAAGACCTAGCACCAAATCCAATTTGCCATCTGATCTAACTTCTGGAGGCAGTCAAAATGATCCTTAGAATTCTTCCCTACCTTATTCCTGTGCTGAGATACAGGCTGCTCCAACCTGCTGTAAAATGCTTGATTTCGAGAGTGAGCGAAACTAATGAAAACATTGTTGGGGTAAAACCTAAAGGGAAAGACCTAGCACCAAATCCAATTTGCCATCTGATCTAACTTCTGGAGGCAGTCAAAATGATCCTTAGAATTCTTCCCTACCTTATTCCTGTGCTGAGATACAGGCTGCTCCAACCTGCTGTAAAATGCTTGATTTCGAGAGTGAGCGAAACTAATGAAAACATTGTTGGGGTAAAACCTAAAGGGAAAGACCTAGCACCAAATCCAATTTGCCATCTGATCTAACTTCTGGAGGCAGTCAAAATGATCCTTAGAATTCTTCCCTACCTTACTCCTGTGCTGAGATACAGGCTGCTCCAACCTGCTGTAAAATGCTTGATTTCGAGAGTGAGCGAAACTAATGAAAACATTGTTGGGGTAAAACCTAAAGGGAAAGACCTAGCACCAAATCCAATTTGCCATCTGATCTAACTTCTGGAGGCAGTCAAAATGATCCTTAGAATTCTTCCCTACCTTATTCCTGTGCTGAGATACAGGCTGCTCCAACCTGCTGTAAAATGCTTGATTTCGAGAGTGAGCGAAACTAATGAAAACATTGTTGGGGTAAAACCTAAAGGGAAAGACCTAGCACCAAATCCAATTTGCCATCTGATCTAACTTCTGGAGGCAGTCAAAATGATCCTTAGAATTCTTCCCTACCTTATTCCTGTGCTGAGATACAGGCTGCTCCAACCTGCTGTAAAATGCTTGATTTCGAGAGTGAGCGAAACTAATGAAAACATTGTTGGGGTAAAACCTAAAGGGAAAGACCTAGCACCAAATCCAATTTGCCATCTGATCTAACTTCTGGAGGCAGTCAAAATGATCCTTAGAATTCTTCCCTACCTTATTCCTGTGCTGAGATACAGGCTGCTCCAACCTGCTGTAAAATGCTTGATTTCGAGAGTGAGCGAAACTAATGAAAACATTGTTGGGGTAAAACCTAAAGGGAAAGACCTAGCACCAAATCCAATTTGCCATCTGATCTAACTTCTGGAGGCAGTCAAAATGAGCCTTAGAATTCTTCCTACCTTACTCCTGTGCTGAGATACAGGCTGCTCCAACCTGCTGTAAAATGCTTGATTTCGAGAGTGAGCGAAACTAATGAAAACATTGTTGGGGTAAAACCTAAAGGGAAAGACCTAGCACCAAATCCAATTTGCCATCTGATCTAACTTCTGGAGGCAGTCAAAATGATCCTTAGAATTCTTCCCTACCTTATTCCTGTGCTGAGATACAGGCTGCTCCAACCTGCTGTAAAATGCTTGATTTTGAGAGTGAGCGAAACTAATGAAAACATTGTTGGGGTAAAACCTAAAGGGAAAGACCTAGCACCAAATCCAATTTGCCATCTGATCTAACTTCTGGAGGCAGTCAAAATGATCCTTAGAATTCTTCCCTACCTTATTCCTGTGCTGAGATACAGGCTGCTCCAACCTGCTGTAAAATGCTTGATTTCGAGAGTGAGCGAAACTAATGAAAACATTGTTGGGGTAAAACCTAAAGGGAAAGACCTAGCACCAAATCCAATTTGCCATCTGATCTAACTTCTGGAGGCAGTCAAAATGATCCTTAGAATTCTTCCCTACCTTATTCCTGTGCTGAGATACAGGCTGCTCCAACCTGCTGTAAAATGCTTGATTTCGAGAGTGAGCGAAACTAATGAAAACATTGTTGGGGTAAAACCTAAAGGGAAAGACCTAGCACCAAATTGCATTGGCCATCTGATCTAACTTCTGGAGGCAGTCAAAATGATCCTTAGAATTCTTCCCTACCTTATTCCTGTGCTGAGATACAGGCTGCTCCATCCTGCTGTAAAATGCTTGATTTCGAGAGTGAGCGAAACTAATGAAAACATTGTTGGGGTAAAACCTAAAGGGAAAGTCCTAGCACCAAATTGCATTGGCCATCTGATCTAACTTCTGGAGGCAGTCAAAATGATCCTTAGAATTCTTCCCTACCTTATTCCTGTGCTGAGATACAGGCTGCTCCAACCTGCTGTAAAATGCTTGATTTCGAGAGTGAGCGAAACTAATGAAAACATTGTTGGGGTAAAACCTAAAGGGAAAGACCTAGCACCAAATCCAATTGGCCATCTGATCTAACTTCTGGAGGCAGTCAAAATGATCCTTAGAATTCTTCCCTACCTTATTCCTGTGCTGAGATACAGGCTGCTCCAACCTGCTGTAAAATGCTTGATTTCGAGAGTGAGCGAAACTAATGAAAACATTGTTGGGGTAAAACCTAAAGGGAAAGACCTAGCACCAAATCCAATTTGCCATCTGATCTAACTTCTGGAGGCAGTCAAAATGATCCTTAGAATTCTTCCCTACCTTATTCCTGTGCTGAGATACAGGCTGCTCCAACCTGCTGTAAAATGCTTGATTTCGAGAGTGAGCGAAACTAATGAAAACATTGTTGGGGTAAAACCTAAAGGGAAAGACCTAGCACCAAATCCAATTTGCCATCTGATCTAACTTCTGGAGGCAGTCAAAATGATCCTTAGAATTCTTCCCTACCTTATTCCTGTGCTGAGATACAGGCTGCTCCAACCTGCTGTAAAATGCTTGATTTCGAGAGTGAGCGAAACTAATGAAAACATTGTTGGGGTAAAACCTAAAGGGAAAGACCTAGCACCAAATCCAATTTGCCATCTGATCTAACTTCTGGAGGCAGTCAAAATGATCCTTAGAATTCTTCCCTACCTTATTCCTGTGCTGAGATACAGGCTGCTCCAACCTGCTGTAAAATGCTTGATTTCGAGAGTGAGCGAAACTAATGAAAACATTGTTGGGGTAAAACCTAAAGGGAAAGACCTAGCACCAAATCCAATTTGCCATCTGATCTAACTTCTGGAGGCAGTCAAAATGATCCTTAGAATTCTTCCCTACCTTACTCCTGTGCTGAGATACAGGCTGCTCCAACCTGCTGTAAAATGCTTGATTTCGAGAGTGAGCGAAACTAATGAAAACATTGTTGGGGTAAAACCTAAAGGGAAAGACCTAGCACCAAATCCAATTGGCCATCTGATCTAACTTCTGGAGGCAGTCAAAATGATCCTTAGAATTCTTCCCTACCTTATTCCTGTGCTGAGATACAGGCTGCTCCAACCTGCTGTAAAATGCTTGATTTCGAGAGTGAGCGAAACTAATGAAAACATTGTTGGGGTAAAACCTAAAGGGAAAGACCTAGCACCAAATCCAATTTGCCATCTGATCTAACTTCTGGAGGCAGTCAAAATGATCCTTAGAATTCTTCCCTACCTTATTCCTGTGCTGAGATACAGGCTGCTCCAACCTGCTGTAAAATGCTTGATTTCGAGAGTGAGCGAAACTAATGAAAACATTGTTGGGGTAAAACCTAAAGGGAAAGACCTAGCACCAAATCCAATTTGCCATCTGATCTAACTTCTGGAGGCAGTCAAAATGATCCTTAGAATTCTTCCCTACCTTATTCCTGTGCTGAGATACAGGCTGCTCCAACCTGCTGTAAAATGCTTGATTTCGAGAGTGAGCGAAACTAATGAAAACATTGTTGGGGTAAAACCTAAAGGGAAAGACCTAGCACCAAATCCAATTTGCCATCTGATCTAACTTCTGGAGGCAGTCAAAATGAGCCTTAGAATTCTTCCCTACCTTATTCCTGTGCTGAGATACAGGCTGCTCCAACCTGCTGTAAAATGCTTGATTTCGAGAGTGAGCGAAACTAATGAAAACATTGTTGGGGTAAAACCTAAAGGGAAAGACCTAGCACCAAATCCAATTTGCCATCTGATCTAACTTCTGGAGGCAGTCAAAATGATCCTTAGAATTCTTCCCTACCTTACTCCTGTGCTGAGATACAGGCTGCTCCAACCTGCTGTAAAATGCTTGATTTCGAGAGTGAGCGAAACTAATGAAAACATTGTTGGGGTAAAACCTAAAGGGAAAGACCTAGCACCAAATCCAATTTGCCATCTGATCTAACTTCTGGAGGCAGTCAAAATGATCCTTAGAATTCTTCCCTACCTTATTCCTGTGCTGAGATACAGGCTGCTCCAACCTGCTGTAAAATGCTTGATTTTGAGAGTGAGCGAAACTAATGAAAACATTGTTGGGGTAAAACCTAAAGGGAAAGACCTAGCACCAAATTGCATTGGCCATCTGATCTAACTTCTGGAGGCAGTCAAAATGAGCATTTGAATTCTTCCCTACCTTATTCCTGTGCTGAGATACAGGCTGCTCCAACCTGCTGTAAAATGCTTGATTTCGAGAGTGAGCGAAACTAATGAAAACATTGTTGGGGTAAAACCTAAAGGGAAAGACCTAGCACCAAATCCAATTGGCCATCTGATCTAACTTCTGGAGGCAGTCAAAATGATCCTTAGAATTCTTCCCTACCTTATTCCTGTGCTGAGATACAGGCTGCTCCAACCTGCTGTAAAATGCTTGATTTCGAGAGTGAGCGAAACTAATGAAAACATTGTTGGGGTAAAACCTAAAGGGAAAGACCTAGCACCAAATCCAATTTGCCATCTGATCTAACTTCTGGAGGCAGTCAAAATGATCCTTAGAATTCTTCCCTACCTTATTCCTGTGCTGAGATACAGGCTGCTCCAACCTGCTGTAAAATGCTTGATTTCGAGAGTGAGCGAAACTAATGAAAACATTGTTGGGGTAAAACCTAAAGGGAAAGACCTAGCACCAAATCCAATTGGCCATCTGATCTAACTTCTGGAGGCAGTCAAAATGATCCTTAGAATTCTTCCCTACCTTATTCCTGTGCTGAGATACAGGCTGCTCCAACCTGCTGTAAAATGCTTGATTTCGAGAGTGAGCGAAACTAATGAAAACATTGTTGGGGTAAAACCTAAAGGGAAAGACCTAGCACCAAATCCAATTTGCCATCTGATCTAACTTCTGGAGGCAGTCAAAATGATCCTTAGAATTCTTCCCTACCTTATTCCTGTGCTGAGATACAGGCTGCTCCAACCTGCTGTAAAATGCTTGATTTCGAGAGTGAGCGAAACTAATGAAAACATTGTTGGGGTAAAACCTAAAGGGAAAGACCTAGCACCAAATCCAATTGGCCATCTGATCTAACTTCTGGAGGCAGTCAAAATGATCCTTAGAATTCTTCCCTACCTTATTCCTGTGCTGAGATACAGGCTGCTCCAACCTGCTGTAAAATGCTTGATTTCGAGAGTGAGCGAAACTAATGAAAACATTGTTGGGGTAAAACCTAAAGGGAAAGACCTAGCACCAAATCCAATTTGCCATCTGATCTAACTTCTGGAGGCAGTCAAAATGATCCTTAGAATTCTTCCCTACCTTATTCCTGTGCTGAGATACAGGCTGCTCCAACCTGCTGTAAAATGCTTGATTTTGAGAGTGAGCGAAACTAATGAAAACATTGTTGGGGTAAAACCTAAAGGGAAAGACCTAGCACCAAATCCAATTTGCCATCTGATCTAACTTCTGGAGGCAGTCAAAATGATCCTTAGAATTCTTCCCTACCTTATTCCTGTGCTGAGATACAGGCTGCTCCAACCTGCTGTAAAATGCTTGATTTCGAGAGTGAGCGAAACTAATGAAAACATTGTTGGGGTAAAACCTAAAGGGAAAGACCTAGCACCAAATCCAATTGGCCATCTGATCTAACTTCTGGAGGCAGTCAAAATGATCCTTAGAATTCTTCCCTACCTTATTCCTGTGCTGAGATACAGGCTGCTCCAACCTGCTGTAAAATGCTTGATTTCGAGAGTGAGCGAAACTAATGAAAACATTGTTGGGGTAAAACCTAAAGGGAAAGACCTAGCACCAAATCCAATTTGCCATCTGATCTAACTTCTGGAGGCAGTCAAAATGATCCTTAGAATTCTTCCCTACCTTATTCCTGTGCTGAGATACAGGCTGCTCCAACCTGCTGTAAAATGCTTGATTTCGAGAGTGAGCGAAACTAATGAAAACATTGTTGGGGTAAAACCTAAAGGGAAAGACCTAGCACCAAATCCAATTTGCCATCTGATCTAACTTCTGGAGGCAGTCAAAATGATCCTTAGAATTCTTCCCTACCTTATTCCTGTGCTGAGATACAGGCTGCTCCAACCTGCTGTAAAATGCTTGATTTCGAGAGTGAGCGAAACTAATGAAAACATTGTTGGGGTAAAACCTAAAGGGAAAGACCTAGCACCAAATCCAATTTGCCATCTGATCTAACTTCTGGAGGCAGTCAAAATGATCCTTAGAATTCTTCCCTACCTTATTCCTGTGCTGAGATACAGGCTGCTCCAACCTGCTGTAAAATGCTTGATTTTGAGAGTGAGCGAAACTAATGAAAACATTGTTGGGGTAAAACCTAAAGGGAAAGACCTAGCACCAAATCCAATTTGCCATCTGATCTAACTTCTGGAGGCAGTCAAAATGATCCTTAGAATTCTTCCCTACCTTATTCCTGTGCTGAGATACAGGCTGCTCCAACCTGCTGTAAAATGCTTGATTTCGAGAGTGAGCGAAACTAATGAAAACATTGTTGGGGTAAAACCTAAAGGGAAAGACCTAGCACCAAATCCAATTTGCCATCTGATCTAACTTCTGGAGGCAGTCAAAATGATCCTTAGAATTCTTCCCTACCTTATTCCTGTGCTGAGATACAGGCTGCTCCAACCTGCTGTAAAATGCTTGATTTCGAGAGTGAGCGAAACTAATGAAAACATTGTTGGGGTAAAACCTAAAGGGAAAGACCTAGCACCAAATTGCATTGGCCATCTGATCTAACTTCTGGAGGCAGTCAAAATGATCCTTAGAATTCTTCCCTACCTTATTCCTGTGCTGAGATACAGGCTGCTCCAACCTGCTGTAAAATGCTTGATTTCGAGAGTGAGCGAAACTAATGAAAACATTGTTGGGGTAAAACCTAAAGGGAAAGACCTAGCACCAAATCCAATTGGCCATCTGATCTAACTTCTGGAGGCAGTCAAAATGATCCTTAGAATTCTTCCCTACCTTATTCCTGTGCTGAGATACAGGCTGCTCCAACCTGCTGTAAAATGCTTGATTTCGAGAGTGAGCGAAACTAATGAAAACATTGTTGGGGTAAAACCTAAAGGGAAAGACCTAGCACCAAATCCAATTTGCCATCTGATCTAACTTCTGGAGGCAGTCAAAATGATCCTTAGAATTCTTCCCTACCTTATTCCTGTGCTGAGATACAGGCTGCTCCAACCTGCTGTAAAATGCTTGATTTCGAGAGTGAGCGAAACTAATGAAAACATTGTTGGGGTAAAACCTAAAGGGAAAGACCTAGCACCAAATCCAATTTGCCATCTGATCTAACTTCTGGAGGCAGTCAAAATGATCCTTAGAATTCTTCCCTACCTTATTCCTGTGCTGAGATACAGGCTGCTCCAACCTGCTGTAAAATGCTTGATTTCGAGAGTGAGCGAAACTAATGAAAACATTGTTGGGGTAAAACCTAAAGGGAAAGACCTAGCACCAAATTGCATTGGCCATCTGATCTAACTTCTGGAGGCAGTCAAAATGATCCTTAGAATTCTTCCCTACCTTATTCCTGTGCTGAGATACAGGCTGCTCCAACCTGCTGTAAAATGCTTGATTTCGAGAGTGAGCGAAACTAATGAAAACATTGTTGGGGTAAAACCTAAAGGGAAAGACCTAGCACCAAATCCAATTGGCCATCTGATCTAACTTCTGGAGGCAGTCAAAATGATCCTTAGAATTCTTCCCTACCTTATTCCTGTGCTGAGATACAGGCTGCTCCAACCTGCTGTAAAATGCTTGATTTCGAGAGTGAGCGAAACTAATGAAAACATTGTTGGGGTAAAACCTAAAGGGAAAGACCTAGCACCAAATCCAATTTGCCATCTGATCTAACTTCTGGAGGCAGTCAAAATGATCCTTAGAATTCTTCCCTACCTTATTCCTGTGCTGAGATACAGGCTGCTCCAACCTGCTGTAAAATGCTTGATTTCGAGAGTGAGCGAAACTAATGAAAACATTGTTGGGGTAAAACCTAAAGGGAAAGACCTAGCACCAAATCCAATTTGCCATCTGATCTAACTTCTGGAGGCAGTCAAAATGATCCTTAGAATTCTTCCCTACCTTATTCCTGTGCTGAGATACAGGCTGCTCCAACCTGCTGTAAAATGCTTGATTTCGAGAGTGAGCGAAACTAATGAAAACATTGTTGGGGTAAAACCTAAAGGGAAAGACCTAGCACCAAATCCAATTTGCCATCTGATCTAACTTCTGGAGGCAGTCAAAATGATCCTTAGAATTCTTCCCTACCTTATTCCTGTGCTGAGATACAGGCTGCTCCAACCTGCTGTAAAATGCTTGATTTCGAGAGTGAGCAAAACTAATGAAAACATTGTTGGGGTAAAACCTAAAGGGAAAGACCTAGCACCAAATCCAATTTGCCATCTGATCTAACTTCTGGAGGCAGTCAAAATGATCCTTAGAATTCTTCCCTACCTTATTCCTGTGCTGAGATACAGGCTGCTCCAACCTGCTGTAAAATGCTTGATTTCGAGAGTGAGCGAAACTAATGAAAACATTGTTGGGGTAAAACCTAAAGGGAAAGACCTAGCACCAAATCCAAGTTGCCATCTGATCTAACTTCTGGAGGCAGTCAAAATGATCCTTAGAATTCTTCCCTACCTTATTCCTGTGCTGAGATACAGGCTGCTCCAACCTGCTGTAAAATGCTTGATTTCGAGAGTGAGCGAAACTAATGAAAACATTGTTGGGGTAAAACCTAAAGGGAAAGACCTAGCACCAAATCCAATTTGCCATCTGATCTAACTTCTGGAGGCAGTCAAAATGAGTATTTGAATTCTTCCCTACCTTATTCCTGTGCTGAGATACAGGCTGCTCCAACCTGCTGTAAAATGCTTGATTTCGAGAGTGAGCGAAACTAATGAAAACATTGTTGGGGTAAAACCTATAAGGAAAGGCCTAGCACCAAATTGCATTGGCCATCTGATCTAACTTCTGGAGGCAGTCAAAATGAGTATTTGAATTCTTCCCTACCTTATTCCTGTGCTGAGATACAGGCTGCTCCAACCTGCTGTAAAATGCTTGATTTTGAGAGTGAGCGAAACTAATGAAAACATTGTTGGGGTAAAACCTAAAGGGAAAGACCTAGCACCAAATCCAATTTGCCATCTGATCTAACTTCTGGAGGCAGTCAAAATGATCCTTAGAATTCTTCCCTACCTTATTCCTGTGCTGAGATACAGGCTGCTCCAACCTGCTGTAAAATGCTTGATTTCGAGAGTGAGCGAAACTAATGAAAACATTGTTGGGGTAAAACCTAAAGGGAAAGACCTAGCACCAAATCCAATTTGCCATCTGATCTAACTTCTGGAGGCAGTCAAAATGATCCTTAGAATTCTTCCCTACCTTATTCCTGTGCTGAGATACAGGCTGCTCCAACCTGCTGTAAAATGCTTGATTTCGAGAGTGAGCGAAACTAATGAAAACATTGTTGGGGTAAAACCTAAAGGGAAAGACCTAGCACCAAATCCAATTTGCCATCTGATCTAACTTCTGGAGGCAGTCAAAATGATCCTTAGAATTCTTCCCTACCTTATTCCTGTGCTGAGATACAGGCTGCTCCAACCTGCTGTAAAATGCTTGATTTCGAGAGTGAGCGAAACTAATGAAAACATTGTTGGGGTAAAACCTAAAGGGAAAGACCTAGCACCAAATCCAATTTGCCATCTGATCTAACTTCTGGAGGCAGTCAAAATGATCCTTAGAATTCTTCCCTACCTTATTCCTGTGCTGAGATACAGGCTGCTCCAACCTGCTGTAAAATGCTTGATTTTGAGAGTGAGCGAAACTAATGAAAACATTGTTGGGGTAAAACCTAAAGGGAAAGACCTAGCACCAAATCCAATTTGCCATCTGATCTAACTTCTGGAGGCAGTCAAAATGATCCTTAGAATTCTTCCCTACCTTATTCCTGTGCTGAGATACAGGCTGCTCCAACCTGCTGTAAAATGCTTGATTTCGAGAGTGAGCGAAACTAATGAAAACATTGTTGGGGTAAAACCTAAAGGGAAAGACCTAGCACCAAATCCAATTTGCCATCTGATCTAACTTCTGGAGGCAGTCAAAATGATCCTTAGAATTCTTCCCTACCTTATTCCTGTGCTGAGATACAGGCTGCTCCAACCTGCTGTAAAATGCTTGATTTCGAGAGTGAGCGAAACTAATGAAAACATTGTTGGGGTAAAACCTAAAGGGAAAGACCTAGCACCAAATCCAATTTGCCATCTGATCTAACTTCTGGAGGCAGTCAAAATGATCCTTAGAATTCTTCCCTACCTTATTCCTGTGCTGAGATACAGGCTGCTCCAACCTGCTGTAAAATGCTTGATTTCGAGAGTGAGCGAAACTAATGAAAACATTGTTGGGGTAAAACCTAAAGGGAAAGACCTAGCACCAAATCCAATTTGCCATCTGATCTAACTTCTGGAGGCAGTCAAAATGATCCTTAGAATTCTTCCCTACCTTATTCCTGTGCTGAGATACAGGCTGCTCCAACCTGATGTAAAATGCTTGATTTTGAGAGTGAGCGAAACTAATGAAAACATTGTTGGGGTAAAACCTAAAGGGAAAGACCTAGCACCAAATCCAATTTGCCATCTGATCTAACTTCTGGAGGCAGTCAAAATGATCCTTAGAATTCTTCCCTACCTTATTCCTGTGCTGAGATACAGGCTGCTCCAACCTGCTGTAAAATGCTTGATTTCGAGAGTGAGCGAAACTAATGAAAACATTGTTGGGGTAAAACCTAAAAGGAAAGGCCTAGCACCAAATTGCATTGGCCATCTGATCTAACTTCTGGAGGCAGTCAAAATGATCCTTAGAATTCTTCCCTACCTTATTCCTGTGCTGAGATACAGGCTGCTCCAACCTGCTGTAAAATGCTTGATTTCGAGAGTGAGCGAAACTAATGAAAACATTGTTGGGGTAAAACCTAAAGGGAAAGACCTAGCACCAAATCCAATTTGCCATCTGATCTAACTTCTGGAGGCAGTCAAAATGATCCTGAGAATTCTTCCCTACCTTATTCCTGTGCTGAGATACAGGCTGCTCCAACCTGCTGTAAAATGCTTGATTTCGAGAGTGAGCGAAACTAATGAAAACATTGTTGGGGTAAAACCTAAAGGGAAAGACCTAGCACCAAATTGCATTGGCCATCTGATCTAACTTCTGGAGGCAGTCAAAATGATCCTTAGAATTCTTCCCTACCTTATTCCTGTGCTGAGATACAGGCTGCTCCAACCTGCTGTAAAATGCTTGATTTCGAGAGTGAGCGAAACTAATGAAAACATTGTTGGGGTAAAACCTAAAGGGAAAGACCTAGCACCAAATCCAATTGGCCATCTGATCTAACTTCTGGAGGCAGTCAAAATGATCCTTAGAATTCTTCCCTACCTTATTCCTGTGCTGAGATACAGGCTGCTCCAACCTGCTGTAAAATGCTTGATTTTGAGAGTGAGCGAAACTAATGAAAACATTGTTGGGGTAAAACCTAAAGGGAAAGACCTAGCACCAAATCCAATTTGCCATCTGATCTAACTTCTGGAGGCAGTCAAAATGATCCTTAGAATTCTTCCCTACCTTATTCCTGTGCTGAGATACAGGCTGCTCCAACCTGCTGTAAAATGCTTGATTTTGAGAGTGAGCGAAACTAATGAAAACATTGTTGGGGTAAAACCTAAAGGGAAAGACCTAGCACCAAATCCAATTTGCCATCTGATCTAACTTCTGGAGGCAGTCAAAATGATCCTTAGAATTCTTCCCTACCTTATTCCTGTGCTGAGATACAGGCTGCTCCAACCTGCTGTAAAATGCTTGATTTCGAGAGTGAGCGAAACTAATGAAAACATTGTTGGGGTAAAACCTAAAGGGAAAGACCTAGCACCAAATCCAATTTGCCATCTGGTCTAACTTCTGGAGGCAGTCAAAATGATCCTTAGAATTCTTCCCTACCTTATTCCTGTGCTGAGATACAGGCTGCTCCAACCTGCTGTAAAATGCTTGATTTCGAGAGTGAGCGAAACTAATGAAAACATTGTTGGGGTAAAACCTAAAGGGAAAGACCTAGCACCAAATCCAATTTGCCATCTGATCTAACTTCTGGAGGCAGTCAAAATGATCCTTAGAATTCTTCCCTACCTTATTCCTGTGCTGAGATACAGGCTGCTCCAACCTGCTGTAAAATGCTTGATTTCGAGAGTGAGCGAAACTAATGAAAACATTGTTGGGGTAAAACCTAAAGGGAAAGACCTAGCACCAAATCCAATTTGCCATCTGATCTAACTTCTGGAGGCAGTCAAAATGATCCTTAGAATTCTTCCCTACCTTATTCCTGTGCTGAGATACAGGCTGCTCCAACCTGCTGTAAAATGCTTGATTTCGAGAGTGAGCGAAACTAATGAAAACATTGTTGGGGTAAAACCTAAAGGGAAAGACCTAGCACCAAATCCAATTTGCCATCTGATCTAACTTCTGGAGGCAGTCAAAATGATCCTTAGAATTCTTCCCTACCTTATTCCTGTGCTGAGATACAGGCTGCTCCAACCTGCTGTAAAATGCTTGATTTCGAGAGTGAGCGAAACTAATGAAAACATTGTTGGGGTAAAACCTAAAGGGAAAGACCTAGCACCAAATTGCATTGGCCATCTGATCTAACTTCTGGAGGCAGTCAAAATGATCCTTAGAATTCTTCCCTACCTTATTCCTGTGCTGAGATACAGGCTGCTCCAACCTGCTGTAAAATGCTTGATTTCGAGAGTGAGCGAAACTAATGAAAACATTGTTGGGGTAAAACCTAAAGGGAAAGACCTAGCACCAAATCCAATTTGCCATCTGATCTAACTTCTGGAGGCAGTCAAAATGATCCTTAGAATTCTTCCCTACCTTATTCCTGTGCTGAGATACAGGCTGCTCCAACCTGCTGTAAAATGCTTGATTTCGAGAGTGAGCGAAACTAATGAAAACATTGTTGGGGTAAAACCTATAAGGAAAGGCCTAGCACCAAATTGCATTGGCCATCTGATCTAACTTCTGGAGGCAGTCAAAATGAGTATTTGAATTCTTCCCTACCTTATTCCTGTGCTGAGATACAGGCTGCTCCAACCTGCTGTAAAATGCTTGATTTCGAGAGTGAGCGAAACTAATGAAAACATTGTTGGGGTAAAACCTAAAGGGAAAGACCTAGCACCAAATCCAATTTGCCATCTGATCTAACTTCTGGAGGCAGTCAAAATGATCCTGAGAATTCTTCCCTACCTTATTCCTGTGCTGAGATACAGGCTGCTCCAACCTGCTGTAAAATGCTTGATTTCGAGAGTGAGCGAAACTAATGAAAACATTGTTGGGGTAAAACCTAAAGGGAAAGGCCTAGCACCAAATTCAATTTGCCATCTGATCTAACTTCTGGAGGCAGTCAAAATGATCCTTAGAATTCTTCCCTACCTTATTCCTGTGCTGAGATACAGGCTGCTCCAACCTGCTGTAAAATGCTTGATTTCGAGAGTGAGCGAAACTAATGAAAACATTGTTGGGGTAAAACCTAAAGGGAAAGACCTAGCACCAAATTGCATTGGCCATCTGATCTAACTTCTGGAGGCAGTCAAAATGATCCTTAGAATTCTTCCCTACCTTATTCCTGTGCTGAGATACAGGCTGCTCCAACCTGCTGTAAAATGCTTGATTTCGAGAGTGAGCGAAACTAATGAAAACATTGTTGGGGTAAAACCTAAAGGGAAAGACCTAGCACCAAATCCAATTTGCCATCTGATCTAACTTCTGGAGGCATTCAAAATGATCCTTAGAATTCTTCCCTACCTTATTCCTGTGCTGAGATAGAGGCTGCTCCAACCTGCTGTAAAATGCTTGATTTCGAGAGTGAGCGAAACTAATGAAAACATTGTTGGGGTAAAACCTAAAGGGAAAGACCTAGCACCAAATCCAATTTGCCATCTGATCTAACTTCTGGAGGCAGTCAAAATGAGTATTTGAATTCTTCCCTACCTTATTCCTGTGCTGAGATACAGGCTGCTCCAACCTGCTGTAAAATGCTTGATTTCGAGAGTGAGCGAAACTAATGAAAACATTGTTGGGGTAAAACCTAAAGGGAAAGACCTAGCACCAAATCCAATTTGCCATCTGATCTAACTTCTGGAGGCAGTCAAAATGATCCTTAGAATTCTTCCCTACCTTATTCCTGTGCTGAGATACAGGCTGCTCCAACCTGCTGTAAAATGCTTGATTTCGAGAGTGAGCGAAACTAATGAAAACATTGTTGGGGTAAAACCTAAAGGGAAAGACCTAGCACCAACTCCAATTTGCCATCTGATCTAACTTCTGGAGGCAGTCAAAATGATCCTTAGAATTCTTCCCTACCTTATTCCTGTGCTGAGATACAGGCTGCTCCAACCTGCTGTAAAATGCTTGATTTCGAGAGTGAGCGAAACTAATGAAAACATTGTTGGGGTAAAACCTAAAGGGAAAGACCTAGCACCAAATCCAATTTGCCATCTGATCTAACTTCTGGAGGCAGTCAAAATGATCCTTAGAATTCTTCCCTACCTTATTCCTGTGCTGAGATACAGGCTGCTCCAACCTGCTGTAAAATGCTTGATTTCGAGAGTGAGCGAAACTAATGAAAACATTGTTGGGGTAAAACCTAAAGGGAAAGGCCTAGCACCAAATTGCATTGGCCATCTGATCTAACTTCTGGAGGCAGTCAAAATGAGTATTTGAATTCTTCCCTACCTTATTCCTGTGCTGAGATACAGGCTGCTCCAACCTGCTGTAAAATGCTTGATTTCGAGAGTGAGCGAAACTAATGAAAACATTGTTGGGGTAAAACCTAAAGGGAAAGACCTAGCACCAAATCCAAGTTGCCATCTGATCTAACTTCTGGAGGCAGTCAAAATGATCCTTAGAATTCTTCCCTACCTTATTCCTGTGCTGAGATACAGGCTGCTCCAACCTGCTGTAAAATGCTTGATTTCGAGAGTGAGCGAAACTAATGAAAACATTGTTGGGGTAAAACCTAAAGGGAAAGACCTAGCACCAAATCCAATTTGCCATCTGATCTAACTTCTGGAGGCAGTCAAAATGATCCTTAGAATTCTTCCCTACCTTATTCCTGTGCTGAGATACAGGCTGCTCCAACCTGCTGTAAAATGCTTGATTTTGAGAGTGAGCGAAACTAATGAAAACATTGTTGGGGTAAAACCTAAAGGGAAAGACCTAGCACCAAATCCAATTTGCCATCTGATCTAACTTCTGGAGGCAGTCAAAATGATCCTTAGAATTCTTCCCTACCTTATTCCTGTGCTGAGATACAGGCTGCTCCAACCTGCTGTAAAATGCTTGATTTCGAGAGTGAGCAAAACTAATGAAAACATTGTTGGGGTAAAACCTAAAGGGAAAGACCTAGCACCAAATCCAATTTGCCATCTGGTCTAACTTCTGGAGGCAGTCAAAATGATCCTTAGAATTCTTCCCTACCTTATTCCTGTGCTGAGATACAGGCTGCTCCAACCTGCTGTAAAATGCTTGATTTCGAGAGTGAGCGAAACTAATGAAAACATTGTTGGGGTAAAACCTAAAGGGAAAGACCTAGCACCAAATCCAATTTGCCATCTGATCTAACTTCTGGAGGCAGTCAAAATGATCCTTAGAATTCTTCCCTACCTTATTCCTGTGCTGAGATACAGGCTGCTCCAACCTGCTGTAAAATGCTTGATTTCGAGAGTGAGCGAAACTAATGAAAACATTGTTGGGGTAAAACCTAAAGGGAAAGACCTAGCACCAAATCCAATTTGCCATCTGATCTAACTTCTGGAGGCAGTCAAAATGATCCTTAGAATTCTTCCCTACCTTATTCCTGTGCTGAGATACAGGCTGCTCCAACCTGCTGTAAAATGCTTGATTTCGAGAGTGAGCGAAACTAATGAAAACATTGTTGGGGTAAAACCTAAAGGGAAAGACCTAGCACCAAATCCAATTTGCCATCTGATCTAACTTCTGGAGGCAGTCAAAATGAGTATTTGAATTCTTCCCTACCTTATTCCTGTGCTGAGATACAGGCTGCTCCAACCTGCTGTAAAATGCTTGATTTCGAGAGTGAGCGAAACTAATGAAAACATTGTTGGGGTAAAACCTATAAGGAAAGGCCTAGCACCAAATTGCATTGGCCATCTGATCTAACTTCTGGAGGCAGTCAAAATGAGTATTTGAATTCTTCCCTACCTTATTCCTGTGCTGAGATACAGGCTGCTCCAACCTGCTGTAAAATGCTTGATTTTGAGAGTGAGCGAAACTAATGAAAACATTGTTGGGGTAAAACCTAAAGGGAAAGACCTAGCACCAAATCCAATTTGCCATCTGATCTAACTTCTGGAGGCAGTCAAAATGATCCTTAGAATTCTTCCCTACCTTATTCCTGTGCTGAGATACAGGCTGCTCCAACCTGCTGTAAAATGCTTGATTTTGAGAGTGAGCGAAACTAATGAAAACATTGTTGGGGTAAAACCTAAAGGGAAAGACCTAGCACCAAATCCAATTTGCCGTCTGATCTAACTTCTGGAGGCAGTCAAAATGATCCTTAGAATTCTTCCCTACCTTATTCCTGTGCTGAGATACAGGCTGCTCCAACCTGCTGTAAAATGCTTGATTTCGAGAGTGAGCGAAACTAATGAAAACATTGTTGGGGTAAAACCTAAAGGGAAAGACCTAGCACCAAATCCAATTTGCCATCTGATCTAACTTCTGGAGGCAGTCAAAATGATCCTTAGAATTCTTCCCTACCTTATTCCTGTGCTGAGATACAGGCTGCTCCAACCTGCTGTAAAATGCTTGATTTCGAGAGTGAGCGAAACTAATGAAAACATTGTTGGGGTAAAACCTAAAGGGAAAGACCTAGCACCAAATCCAATTTGCCATCTGATCTAACTTCTGGAGGCAGTCAAAATGATCCTTAGAATTCTTCCCTACCTTATTCCTGTGCTGAGATACAGGCTGCTCCAACCTGCTGTAAAATGCTTGATTTCGAGAGTGAGCGAAACTAATGAAAACATTGTTGGGGTAAAACCTAAAGGGAAAGACCTAGCACCAAATCCAATTGGCCATCTGATCTAACTTCTGGAGGCAGTCAAAATGATCCTTAGAATTCTTCCCTACCTTATTCCTGTGCTGAGATACAGGCTGCTCCAACCTGCTGTAAAATGCTTGATTTCGAGAGTGAGCGAAACTAATGAAAACATTGTTGGGGTAAAACCTAAAGGGAAAGACCTAGCACCAAATCCAATTGGCCATCTGATCTAACTTCTGGAGGCAGTCAAAATGATCCTTAGAATTCTTCCCTACCTTATTCCTGTGCTGAGATACAGGCTGCTCCAACCTGCTGTAAAATGCTTGATTTCGAGAGTGAGCGAAACTAATGAAAACATTGTTGGGGTAAAACCTAAAGGGAAAGACCTAGCACCAAATCCAATTGGCCATCTGATCTAACTTCTGGAGGCAGTCAAAATGATCCTTAGAATTCTTCCCTACCTTATTCCTGTGCTGAGATACAGGCTGCTCCAACCTGCTGTAAAATGCTTGATTTCGAGAGTGAGCGAAACTAATGAAAACATTGTTGGGGTAAAACCTAAAGGGAAAGACCTAGCACCAAATCCAATTTGCCATCTGATCTAACTTCTGGAGGCAGTCAAAATGATCCTTAGAATTCTTCCCTACCTTATTCCTGTGCTGAGATACAGGCTGCTCCAACCTGCTGTAAAATGCTTGATTTCGAGAGTGAGCGAAACTAATGAAAACATTGTTGGGGTAAAACCTAAAGGGAAAGACCTAGCACCAAATCCAATTTGCCATCTGATCTAACTTCTGGAGGCAGTCAAAATGATCCTTAGAATTCTTCCCTACCTTATTCCTGTGCTGAGATACAGGCTGCTCCAACCTGCTGTAAAATGCTTGATTTCGAGAGTGAGCGAAACTAATGAAAACATTGTTGGGGTAAAACCTAAAGGGAAAGACCTAGCACCAAATCCAATTTGCCATCTGATCTAACTTCTGGAGGCAGTCAAAATGATCCTTAGAATTCTTCCCTACCTTATTCCTGTGCTGAGATACAGGCTGCTCCAACCTGCTGTAAAATGCTTGATTTCGAGAGTGAGCGAAACTAATGAAAACATTGTTGGGGTAAAACCTAAAGGGAAAGACCTAGCACCAAATCCAATTTGCCATCTGATCTAACTTCTGGAGGCAGTCAAAATGATCCTTAGAATTCTTCCCTACCTTATTCCTGTGCTGAGATACAGGCTGCTCCAACCTGCTGTAAAATGCTTGATTTCGAGAGTGAGCGAAACTAATGAAAACATTGTTGGGGTAAAACCTAAAGGGAAAGACCTAGCACCAAATCCAATTTGCCATCTGATCTAACTTCTGGAGGCAGTCAAAATGATCCTTAGAATTCTTCCCTACCTTATTCCTGTGCTGAGATACAGGCTGCTCCAACCTGCTGTAAAATGCTTGATTTCGAGAGTGAGCGAAACTAATGAAAACATTGTTGGGGTAAAACCTAAAGGGAAAGACCTAGCACCAAATCCAATTTGCCATCTGATCTAACTTCTGGAGGCAGTCAAAATGATCCTTAGAATTCTTCCCTACCTTATTCCTGTGCTGAGATACAGGCTGCTCCAACCTGCTGTAAAATGCTTGATTTCGAGAGTGAGCGAAACTAATGAAAACATTGTTGGGGTAAAACCTAAAGGGAAAGACCTAGCACCAAATCCAATTTGCCATCTGATCTAACTTCTGGAGGCACTCAAAATGATCCTTAGAATTCTTCCCTACCTTATTCCTGTGCTGAGATACAGGCTGCTCCAACCTGCTGTAAAATGCTTGATTTCGAGAGTGAGCGAAACTAATGAAAACATTGTTGGGGTAAAACCTAAAGGGAAAGACCTAGCACCAAATCCAATTTGCCATCTGATCTAACTTCTGGAGGCACTCAAAATGATCCTTAGAATTCTTCCCTACCTTATTCCTGTGCTGAGATACAGGCTGCTCCAACCTGCTGTAAAATGCTTGATTTCGAGAGTGAGCGAAACTAATGAAAACATTGTTGGGGTAAAACCTAAAGGGAAAGACCTAGCACCAAATCCAATTTGCCATCTGATCTAACTTCTGGAGGCAGTCAAAATGATCCTTAGAATTCTTCCCTACCTTATTCCTGTGCTGAGATACAGGCTGCTCCAACCTGCTGTAAAATGCTTGATTTCGAGAGTGAGCGAAACTAATGAAAACATTGTTGGGGTAAAACCTAAAGGGAAAGACCTAGCACCAAATCCAATTTGCCATCTGATCTAACTTCTGGAGGCAGTCAAAATGATCCTTAGAATTCTTCCCTACCTTACTCCTGTGCTGAGATACAGGCTGCTCCAACCTGCTGTAAAATGCTTGATTTCGAGAGTGAGCGAAACTAATGAAAACATTGTTGGGGTAAAACCTAAAGGGAAAGACCTAGCACCAAATCCAATTTGCCATCTGATCTAACTTCTGGAGGCAGTCAAAATGATCCTTAGAATTCTTCCCTACCTTATTCCTGTGCTGAGATACAGGCTGCTCCAACCTGCTGTAAAATGCTTGATTTCGAGAGTGAGCGAAACTAATGAAAACATTGTTGGGGTAAAACCTAAAGGGAAAGACCTAGCACCAAATCCAATTTGCCATCTGATCTAACTTCTGGAGGCAGTCAAAATGATCCTTAGAATTCTTCCCTACCTTATTCCTGTGCTGAGATACAGGCTGCTCCAACCTGCTGTAAAATGCTTGATTTCGAGAGTGAGCGAAACTAATGAAAACATTGTTGGGGTAAAACCTAAAGGGAAAGACCTAGCACCAAATCCAATTTGCCATCTGATCTAACTTCTGGAGGCAGTCAAAATGATCCTTAGAATTCTTCCCTACCTTATTCCTGTGCTGAGATACAGGCTGCTCCAACCTGCTGTAAAATGCTTGATTTCGAGAGTGAGCGAAACTAATGAAAACATTGTTGGGGTAAAACCTAAAGGGAAAGACCTAGCACCAAATCCAATTTGCCATCTGATCTAACTTCTGGAGGCAGTCAAAATGATCCTTAGAATTCTTCCCTACCTTATTCCTGTGCTGAGATACAGGCTGCTCCAACCTGCTGTAAAATGCTTGATTTCGAGAGTGAGCGAAACTAATGAAAACATTGTTGGGGTAAAACCTAAAGGGAAAGACCTAGCACCAAATCCAATTTGCCATCTGATCTAACTTCTGGAGGCACTCAAAATGATCCTTAGAATTCTTCCCTACCTTATTCCTGTGCTGAGATACAGGCTGCTCCAACCTGCTGTAAAATGCTTGATTTCGAGAGTGAGCGAAACTAATGAAAACATTGTTGGGGTAAAACCTAAAGGGAAAGACCTAGCACCAAATCCAATTTGCCATCTGATCTAACTTCTGGAGGCACTCAAAATGATCCTTAGAATTCTTCCCTACCTTATTCCTGTGCTGAGATACAGGCTGCTCCAACCTGCTGTAAAATGCTTGATTTCGAGAGTGAGCGAAACTAATGAAAACATTGTTGGGGTAAAACCTAAAGGGAAAGACCTAGCACCAAATCCAATTTGCCATCTGATCTAACTTCTGGAGGCAGTCAAAATGATCCTTAGAATTCTTCCCTACCTTATTCCTGTGCTGAGATACAGGCTGCTCCAACCTGCTGTAAAATGCTTGATTTCGAGAGTGAGCGAAACTAATGAAAACATTGTTGGGGTAAAACCTAAAGGGAAAGACCTAGCACCAAATCCAATTTGCCATCTGATCTAACTTCTGGAGGCAGTCAAAATGATCCTTAGAATTCTTCCCTACCTTACTCCTGTGCTGAGATACAGGCTGCTCCAACCTGCTGTAAAATGCTTGATTTCGAGAGTGAGCGAAACTAATGAAAACATTGTTGGGGTAAAACCTAAAGGGAAAGACCTAGCACCAAATCCAATTTGCCATCTGATCTAACTTCTGGAGGCAGTCAAAATGATCCTTAGAATTCTTCCCTACCTTATTCCTGTGCTGAGATACAGGCTGCTCCAACCTGCTGTAAAATGCTTGATTTCGAGAGTGAGCGAAACTAATGAAAACATTGTTGGGGTAAAACCTAAAGGGAAAGACCTAGCACCAAATCCAATTTGCCATCTGATCTAACTTCTGGAGGCAGTCAAAATGATCCTTAGAATTCTTCCCTACCTTATTCCTGTGCTGAGATACAGGCTGCTCCAACCTGCTGTAAAATGCTTGATTTCGAGAGTGAGCGAAACTAATGAAAACATTGTTGGGGTAAAACCTAAAGGGAAAGACCTAGCACCAAATCCAATTTGCCATCTGATCTAACTTCTGGAGGCAGTCAAAATGATCCTTAGAATTCTTCCCTACCTTATTCCTGTGCTGAGATACAGGCTGCTCCAACCTGCTGTAAAATGCTTGATTTCGAGAGTGAGCGAAACTAATGAAAACATTGTTGGGGTAAAACCTAAAGGGAAAGACCTAGCACCAAATCCAATTTGCCATCTGATCTAACTTCTG